>NC_086097.1:28617356-28917356 GCF_963921235.1 Mobula hypostoma | reverse complement strand
CCTTTTACTATCTATATCAAAATGTTTATAACACTTTTATATGCTTGAATTTTGATTTTTAATCAATGGAAATGACTATCGGAGGAAAAAAGACATTAGCTGAAGGCAAGGAAGCTGGTAATGGAAATGGAAAGAAAGGAGGTGTTTTTGAACAGCCTAAACAGTCTCATCTTACTTTGGAGGCTATCTCGAAGCTTCTGGATAATAAATTTGATAAAAGGTTTGCTACTTTGGAAGTATTGTTAAAGGAGATCGAAGGTAGATTGGCAGTACTTAAGCGGGAGAGCGAAAAACAATAACAACAAATTTCTGAACTCGTTGAAGCTGGGAGATAAAGAGATCGCAGGCTGGATCTATTGGAAAAGAAATTAACTTTGATCACTCAAGCACTGGAACAGTATAGAGTCAAGACTATTGACTTGGAGAGTCGTAGTCGGAGACAGAATTTGCGAATAATAGGATTCAGTGAAGACACTGAGAGAGGAGACCTTACTAACTTTTTTTCTCAATTTTTAATGGAGGTGTTCAGATCTGATATTTTTTCTTCTCCCCCTATACTCAATTGCACCCACTGGTCTTTAAGAGTTAAACCCCCTAAGGCATTGAAACCCCAACCTGTGATACTCAGATTTCATTATGTGCATACTAAGGAGCATTTGATTCGAATTGCTCATGGGAAAGGGGTTATTGTGCATGGAGATCTCAAGTTTCATCTGGTTGAAGACTACAGTCCTGAGGCAATGCAAGAAAAATTGCTTTTTAAACCTGTGATGTCCGAATTAGATCAAAGAAATTTCCAACCAGCTCCGCTATTTCCAGCTCACCTAAGGGTTGTTCTGCCTGATAAATTGTGTAAGTGGTTTAAATCCATGGACGAAGCATATCAATTTTTTGAGGATCAAAGTCCGAGCTCAGATGTCTAATAAATTTGCTGTTTCTTCATGTTTGTATTCATTTGACTTATAAACTGGTGATGTCCGAGCCCTATTAAAGAAAGTTCCAACCAGTTCTGCTATTTCCAACTCATCTAAGGGTAGTTCTGCCTGATAAATCACATAAATAGTTTAAATCCACAGACGTAACTCATCAATTCCTTGAGGATCAACGTTCAATCTCAGCTGTCTAATAAATTTACTGTTTTTTCATGTCTGTATTCATTTGTTTTTAAGTTAATAACCAGTTTATAGATTTGGACTTCTAAAGTTTGAAGAATTGTGCCTTGGTTTGATAATGCTCGTATTTTGTTATGGATATTTATCATGCTTTTATGTTAAAGTTCCTTTTTCTTTCTCTCCCATTACTATTTTATTCTATTATTCTCAATTGTTTGTTTTTGAAAATAATTAAGAATCTGATTTGGTGATTTATTTTTTTTCTTGAAATATTAATAAGATTGTATTTTGTTTCACTTTCCAAGATCTTGCCTTTCAAAATGTTTTGCAAATGGCTGTCTTTTTAACATTTGGTGTTTTTTATGGCATTCTCTTCTCAATATTTTGACTACATGTGGTGTTATGAATTCCTTTTTCATTGGAGACTTGCCATCAAGAGAGATGGGGGTCGGGAAGTGTCTAGATAGCTTTCTGGTTCTCTGTTGGCCAGTCTTAGGGCTTTTTTGGATGGGGGCGGGATTATTTTAGGTTTGATTTTTTTCCATCTGGGCTGATCCGAAACTACAAATATGTCTGAATTGTCATAACTTACAGTTCCTCTTTAAACCTTTTTCCCTTTTCCTGATTCATGAGTTTCCTATGCAGTAAGGTTAACCCTTTACACACCATATGGCTTATTCAAGTACAATGGATAATATTATTAACTTTGTTTCATGGAATACGAATGGTTTGAATCATCCGATTAAATGGAAGAAGATTTTTAAAGTTTTTCATAGATTGAATGCTCAGATTATCTTTGCCCAGGAGACTCATGTAAGGAAGGAGGATAATCAGCGTTTTATTAGGTTTTGGAAGGAATATCAATTTCACTCTAATTCACAGACTAAGGTAAAAGGTGTCTCTATTTTTATAGATTCCTCGATTTCATTTGTTCACTATGAAACAACTTCAGACCCGAATGGTAGATTTCTGTTAATTACTGGTTTACTTTATAACCAACAAGTTGTTATGGTTAATATCTATGCACCAAATACCAATTATCCTGAATTCTTTAAGCATTTATTTGCATCTCTTCCTAATTTAAATGAATATACGTTTGTAATGGGCGGAGATTTTAACTGTTGCCTGAATCCCTCGATGGACAGGTCTGCGTCCAGTCAGGTACTTCCAAATAAATCCACTCTTCCCACTTTCTTCAGACTAAGGGTGTAGCTATGGGAACTCACATGGGACCCAGCTACGCCTGCCTCTTCGTTGGTTATGTGGAACAGTCTGTGCTCCAAACCTATTCTGGTACTGCTCCCAAATTTTTCCTTCGATACATTGACGACTACATTGGTGCTGCTTCCTGCACCCATGCTGAGCTTGTCAATTTCATCGACTTTACTTCAAACTTCCACCCAGCCCTCAATTTCACTTGGTCTATCTCTGACACTTCTCTCCCCTCTCTCGATGTCTCGGTCTCCATCTCTGGAGACAGACTGTCCACTGACATCTTCTGCAAGCCCACTTACTCTCATAACTACCTCGACTATACTTCTTCCCACCCCGCCACATGCGAAAATGCCATTCCCTATTCCCAGTTCCTCTGTCTCCGCCGCATCTGCTCTGAGGATGGGGCTTTCCGTTCCAGGACATCTCAAATGTCCTCTTTCTTTAAGGATCGTGGTTTCCTTTCTATGGTGATCAATGATGCCCTCACCCACATCTCCTCCATTTCTCGCACCGGCCCTCACCCCATCTTCCCACCACCATAACAGGGATGGAGTTCCCCTTGTCCTCACCTACCACCCCACCAGCCTCTGGATCCAGCACATTATCATCCGCAACTTCCGCCATCTTCAACAGGACCCCACCACTAAGCACATCTTTCCCTCTCCATCCCTCTCCGCTTTCCGCAGGGATTGATCCCTCCACGACTCACTTATCCGCACGTCCCTCTCCATGGATCTCCCACCCGGCACTTATCCTTGTAAGCGTAAGTGCTACACCTGTCCCTACACCTCCTCTCTTGCCACCATTCAGGGCCCCAAACAGTCCTTCCAGGTGAGGCAACACTTCACTTGCGAATCAGTTGGGGTCATCTATTGCATCCGGTGATCCCGGTGCGGCCTCCTCTACATCGGTGAAACCCGACGCAGATTGGGGGACTGCTTCGTCGAGCACCTCCTCTCCATCCACCACAACAGACAGGATCTCCCAGTAGCCACCCACTTCAACTCTGCTTCCCACTCCCATTCAGATATGTCCATACATGGCCTCCTCTACTGCCATGATGAGGCTAAACTCAGGACGGAGGAGTAACACCTCATATACCGTCTAGGTAGTCTCCAGCCCCTTGGTATGAACATAGAATTCTCCAACTTCCGATAATTCCCTCCCCCTCCCTTCCTCTATCCTTATTTCACATCACCTCCCTCATTGTTCCGCCTCCTTCTACTACTGCGCGTTGTTCTCCTGCCAATCACCTCCCTGCTTCCCCTCCCCCACCCCTTTGTCTTTCAAATTACTGTTTTTTTCAACTACCAGCATTCTTCAAACCCTCCCCAAGGTTCTTCCTTCAGTCCTGACAAAGGGTTTCGGCCCGAAACATCGACTAATCTTTTCAACTGATGCTGACTGACCTGCTGAGTTCCTCCAGCGCATTGTGAGTGTTCCAAATAAATCCGTTATTTTTATCAATCCCTTTTTAGTTGACTCCGGAAGTTTAGAAGTTTGGAGGTTTTTATATCCTAACGATAAAGAGTTCTCATTCTTTTCTCATGTATATCATAATTACTCCAGAATTGATTACCTTTTCATTGACTTTCAATTAGTTTCATCTGTTACTGCCTGTGAGTTCGATGCAATTGCCGTCTCTGATCATCCGCCCCTGAAACTACCAATCAAATTAACTGATGTAACTTTCAGTGCTAGACAATGGCAGTTCAATTCTACTCTGCTTCAGAACTTAAATTTTGTTAATTTTATTAAAGAACAGATTGCCTTTTTCTTCTCAACTAATTTTACGGAAGAAATTTCCAGTGGGATATTATGGGACACTTTTAAAGCATATATCCATGGGCAAATTATTTCATATTCTGCTGGATTGAAAAAGACGGATCAATAATGAAATATGTACATTGGTTGATAAGATTAAAGAAATTGGTAAAAAATGTTCTGCTGCTCCTAATTTGAAGCTTTACAAAAAGAGAGTTGAACTTTAGATGCAACACAGTTTGTTATTAACATCCCCAATTGAAAATCAATTACTTAAATCTAAGAGTCAATTTTATATACATGATGATAAATCAGGTAAATTACTGGCCAACCAATTGAAAGCTGCTTCGGCTAAACATCAGATTATTAAAGTTTGTAAACAGGATGGTACTTTGATGGTTGATTATGATGAAATTAATAAATCTTTTCAAGAATTATACCTCTTTATACCAATCAGAATCTCTTGATGATTCTACCATAATGCATAAATTTCTAAGAAAAATGAATATTCCAAAATTACCACTTAATGAATGTTTACCATTAGATGCACCTATTACAGAAGAAGAAATAAAGAAAGCAATTTCTCTGATGAATTTTAGTAAAGCACCCTGCCTGGATGGGTATACAGTAGAATTTTAAAAATCTTTTTCAAGTCTACTTTCTCCTTGGTTATGTGGAATTTTTAAGGATGCCTTATTTGTAGGTAAATTACCACAATCTTTTTATGAAGCATCTATTTCTTTAATTCCTAAAAAAGATAAAAACCCCACTGAATGTGCATCATATAGACCTATATCCTTGTTAAATGGGGACTCCAAAATTTTTGGAATTAGATCAATTAGATTGGAAAATGTATTGCCACAAATTGTTTCTGGTGACCAGATAGGATTTATTAAAAATCATTATTTTAATGTTGGGGTGTTGATGAACATTGTATATACTTCTTCATCTAAATCTCCAGAATGTGTTATTTCGCCGAGAAGGCATTTGATAGAGTTGAATGGGAGTATTTATTTAACATCCTTGAGAAATTTAATTCTAGCCCAAAATTCCTATCT
This sequence comes from Mobula hypostoma, assembly GCF_963921235.1. Lineage (NCBI taxonomy): Eukaryota > Metazoa > Chordata > Chondrichthyes > Myliobatiformes > Myliobatidae > Mobula > Mobula hypostoma. The sequence goes on along the minus strand of NC_086097.1, from coordinate 28,912,207 downwards.
TGGATTAAGTTGACATACCATATACCTTTGGCTTCTGTACTTACTAATAATGAGAGATTATTAGTTGTCTTTTTTAGGCTTTTCCAAGGTGCTAGATAGGACTGCCCTTTAAGCCCTTTACTATTTGATATTTCCTTGGAACCCTTGGCAATCGCTCTTCGTGATTCACCCAATATATTTGGCATTATTCATGGGAATGAGACGCATAAGGTATCATTATATGCCGATGACCTGTTACTATATATCTCTAGTCCAGAGAAATCCATCCCTGCAGTAATATTATTACTTGCTTAGTTTAGTAGTTTTTCTGGTTATGAATTGAATCTTAATAAGAGTGAGCTTTTTCCATTAAATATACAAGTTCCAATCTATAGACAATCACCATTTAGACTGGTTACTGATTATTTTACTTATTTGGGTGTTAAAATTACTAAGAAGCATAAGGATCTATTTAAAGTTAACTTTTTACCCTTAATTGATCATGTTAAACAGCTGCTTACTAAATGGTCCCCATTGTCCCTATCATTGATTGGTCGATCAATGCTATTAAGATGATTATTTTACCTAAATTTCTGTATCTATTTCAAACGGTATCAATCTTCATCTCGAAATCCTTTTTTGATATTATTGATTCTAAAATTTCTTCATGTATATGGCAGAATAAAAATCCTAGATTAAGTAAGAAATATTTACAGAAATCAATAAAGGATGGCGGTTTGGCATTGCCGAACTTTAGATTCTATTATTGGACAATTAATATTCGATACCCGAATGTTCTGGATGCAAGATTTGGATGAAATTCAATGTCCACCATGGGTGAACCTCGAGTGTGAGTCTGTACAGGGGTTCTCATTGACTTCTATTTTAGGGGCTTTGCTTCCCGTTGCACTTACTAAACTGAATAAATGAACGATTAATCCAATAATTAAACATACAATACAAATATGGTTTCAATTTCGTAAATTTTTTGGATTGAATAAATTTATCCTATCAAGTCCTATTATATCCAATTTTTTCTTCCAACCATCCAGAACTAATCAAGCTTTTCTTTTCTGGAAAACAAAGGGAATAATATGTTTTCGTGATTTATTCATGGATAATTGAATGGTTGTCTAATAAATATAATTTGCCTAGATCGCATTTTTTTCAGATATTTACAGATTAGAAACTTTTTGAAGGTTATTTTGCCTACTTTTCCGATATCACATCAAATTGAAATTACAGAAAATTTTTTAGGTTTAAACCCCTATCAGAAGAGTTTACTAGCAATTTTTTATGATTTAATTACAAAAATATGTTTAGGTGTGTTTGGTAAAATTAAGAATGAATAAGAAAGAGAACTTCAGGTATCTTTATCCATAGAGAAATGGGAGAAAATTCTCCAACTAGCTAACACTTCTTCAATGTGTGCTGGACACACAATGATACAATTTAAGGTGGTTCATAGGGCACATAAGTCTAAGGATAAGTTAGCTCATTTTTATGGTCATATAAATCCTGTCTGTGACAGATGTAATTTTGAGGTAGCTTCCTTGACGCATATGTTCTGGTCTTGCCCTCTTTTGGAAAAAATATTGGAAAGACATTTTTGATATTATTTCAGTAGTTTTACATATTGATTTACAACCTCATGCTATTACTGCAATTTTTGGACTACCAATGATAGACTTTATTCGTTTATCCCCTTCAGCTTGTCGTTTGATTGCACTTGTTACATTAATAGCCAGAAGATCCATTTTATTTAAATGGAAAGATTCTAATCCCCCTACTACATTTCAATGGTTTTCCCAAACTATAACATGTTTAAATTTGGAAAAAATTAGGAGTGGTACCACTGATCCTTCAGTTAAATTTGAAGAAACTTGGAGGCCATTTATTCAACATTTTCATATGATGTAAGTTGACCTTTTCTGAATCCTTTTTAATAACTTTTTGTTTGTGTATAGAGGAGTGGAGTTGATGACAAATAATGATTTCAACCTATGAAATATGACAGCTCAGTTTCTGTTTTGTTTTTTTTTAGTGTAGGGGGTAAAAACTTTTTTTTTGAATCTTTTTCATGTTCAGTTATTAAGAGATTGGGAGGATTAAATTAAATATGTTACTTGGAGTCTGTGTCTGTACATGTTAACCGTTATTAATGTAATCCCGATCTCTTTGTATCATTATCAGTTATGTTTATCAATTTGAAACTCAATAAAAAAAGATTGAAAAAGAAAGTGTTCCCTTTAAAGATTAAAAATTAGCTTTATTTCTCACATGTACATCATTTACATCAATGACCAACACAGTATGCCAACTCTTGCCTAAAATGTAAAGTACTTTTTTTTCCTTTGCAGAATGTACTGGTGAATGAAAAATTCATGGAACTGCTGAAGGGAATTACTGATAATCATCCACAGTTTCAGATTGAAATTAGAGGGGTTGGTGGCTTTGTGTCAGGGGGGAGAACCCACAGACTTGATCCAATGAAAGTGATCCAGGTAAGAAAACCCACAAACATAAAGCATTATGAACATGGTTAATTCAGTGTAACAGAGTTTAGAAGTAAAGAGAAACTTACATGTAGTGACTTTCATATCCTCACCTTGTCTGTGACCTGGCACTGTTACAATGAGGCCCAATGTAAACTTGAGGAACACCACCTCATTTCTCATCTGGGCATATAACAACTTCCGGGATTTAGTTTCAAATTCAACTTCAGATAACTGATTTTTCTTTATTTTGTATAGAACTGGTGGGTTGGTTGTACTGTAGCTCATCAATCTTGATATTGACAGTCCTTTTCTCTCTCCATATCATGGTCTCACCATCTTGGGCATTTTCTACAGCACTGCATTTCACAGCCTTTGTGTTACAACTACCCACAATTTAAGGCTTTTATTTCTGTCTGTTCTAATGCCCTTGGTATTTTACAGCTTTTGCATTCTTTTTTCCATGTTTGTTTTCTCAGATAACCATCAACAATTTATCCCCAGGACAATCCTGGCAACATCCTCTCAGACATATCTCCTTTGTCCAAGCCATACTACGCCCTCTCCGGAACCTAAAACAAATTTGTTTTCATTTTCCTTGCTCTCATGAAGTCTTCATCCTGAAATATTGTTTCTCCCTCCACAATTAGTCTGACCTGTTGACCCTTTCTAGCATTATCTACTTATATCTCATATTCTCAGAATGAGTCCAAATGCTTCACAACTAATAAGTTACTACTGAAGTACACTCATATTACTTAGTAGGCAAATATGTCAGCCAACATCTGAACAACCAACTTAGCTTAGTTATTTATACTATAGCTTATGAAAATGGCAACACGTGGGGGTGGCATGTCATGGTAGTGTAGCAGTTAGCATGACACATTAACAGCACCAGTGAGCTGGGTTCCATTCCTGCCACTGTAAGGAGTTTGTACGTTCTCCTCTTGACTATGTGAGTTTCCTTCAGGTGCTCTGTCTTCCTCCCACTTCCCAAAGCCATAGGGATTGGTAAGTTAAATGGTCACATGGGTTAATTGGGCAACATGGGTCTATTGAGCAGGAAGGGTCTGTTACCATGCTGTATCTCGAAATTCTCTAAAAATAAAGTGGATGGGGGGGTAAAGAAAGTGTATATCATGCTTGCATACATCAGTTGGGGTATTATTATTGATGTCGGGAGGTCACATTGCAGCTATATAAAACTTCAGTTAGGCCAAACTTGGAGTATTGTGTGCAGTTCTGGTCACCACACTGCAGGTCCTGGAGACTTTGGAGAGGGTGCAGAAGTATACAAGGATGTTGCCTGGATGAGAGAGTATCTGCTCTAAGGACAAGTTAAGGAATAGTTAGTAGCCTACAACAATCAGGCTCCTGAGGTGGTGTGGATAATATTACTCTCCACAACCCTGAACTGATTCTACTATAAGCCTACTGACTCTCACAGCTATCTGGACTATTCCTCTTCTCACCCTGTCTCTTGCAAAAACGCCATCCCCTTCTCGCAATTCCTCCGTCTCCGCCGCATCTGCTCTCAGGATGAGGCTTTTCATTCTAGGATGAGGGAGATGTCTTCCTTTTTTAAAGAAAGGGGCTTCCCTTCCTCCAATATCAACTCTGCTCTTAAACGCATCTCCCCCATTTCACGTACATCTGCTCTCACTCCATCCTCCCACCACCCCACTAGGAATAGGGTTCCCCTGGTCCTCACCTACCACCCCACCAGCCTCCGGGTCCAACATATTATTCTCAGTAACTTCTGCCACCTCCAACGGGATCCCACCACTAAGCACATCTTTCCCTCCCCCCCCCTGCATTCCGCAGGGATCACTCCCTACACAACTCCCTTGTCCATTCGTCCCCCCCATCCCTCCCCACTGATCTCCCTCCTGGCACTTATCCGTGTAAGCGGAACAAGTGCTACACATGCCCTTACACTTCCTCCCTTACCACCATTCAGGGCCCCAAACAGTCCTTCCAGGTGAGGCATCACTTCACCTGTGAGTCGACTGGGGTGATATACTGCGTCCGGTGCTCCCGATGTGGCCTTTTATATATTGGCGAGACCCGACGCAGACTGGGAGACCACTTTGCTGAACATCTACGCTCTGTCCGCCAGAGAAAGCAGGATCTCCCAGTGGCCACACATTTTAATTCCACATCCCATTCCCATTTTGACATGTCTATCCACGGCCTCCTCTACTGTAAAGATGAAGCCACACTCAGGTTGGAGGAACAACACCTTATATTCCGTCTGGGTAGCCTCCAACCTGATGGCATGAACATCGACTTCTCTAACTTCTGCTAAGGCCCCACCTCCCCCTCGTACCCCATCTGTTACTCATTTTTATGCACACATTCTTTCTCTCACTCTCCTTTTTCTCCCTCTGTCCTTCTGAATATACCTCTTGCCCATCCTCTGGGTCACCCCCCCCCTTGTCTTTCTTCCCGGACCTCCTGTCCCATGATCCTCTCATATCCCCTTTTGCCTATCACCTGTCCAACTCTCGGCTCTATCCCTCCCCCTCCTGTCTTCTCCTATCATTTTGGATCTCCTCCTCCCCCTCCAACTTTCAAATCCCTTACTCACTCTTCCTCCAGTTAGTCCTGACGAAGGGTCTCGGCCCGAAACGTCGACTGCACCTCTTCCTAGAGATGCTGCCTGGCCTGCTGCGTTCACTAGCAACTTTGATGTATGTTGCTTGAATTTCCAGCATCTGCAGAATTCCTGTTGTCTACAACCTACAGACTCACTTTCAAGGACTCTACAACTCATGTTCTCAGTATTATTCTGTTTTTGTTTGCACAATTTCTCTTCCTTTGCAGATTGGCTGCTTGTCAGACTTTATTTATGTATAGTTTTTCATAAATCCTATTGTATTCCTTTCATTTCCTGTAAATACCTGCAGGAAAATAGATCTCAAAGTAGTATATGGTGACATATATGTACTATGATAATAAATTTACTTTGACTTTGATATTACACCATGAGTGCTAATACTTTAACGAATACACTAACATGGGATAGAGCAATAAATTAAGTTGTCCCTGACTGTTGTGTGATTGTTTTCTGGCAGAATTATCTTGACAAGCGCAAACTTCGTCTCTCGGATTTCTTCCGAAACATGGACAAAGCAGGAAATATGAGCGTGCCTGTGTCTGACTTCCGAAGAGCTTTACAGGTTGGGAGCTGGTAGTGGTGGTGGGGGGGGGGTGTGCGGGGAGGGATGTCTTTGCATAAAGATCCTGCCGAAGTTGTACATATTGGAGAACTGTAAGGATGGGAATTTCACAATCTGTCCAAATGGGAAGGGGATAGCATGAATAAGTCTGTCTCAAAGTATGCCATGCCATTCACCAACCTTCATTAAACTCCCCCCACTTCCTCATCTCCTTTACTGAAATTTCAAGTTTATTTGTCATGTGTACTGTACATTGAAACATATAGTGAAATGTGTCACTTTCACCAACAACCAACACACTTGTGGGTGTGCTGGGGCAGCCAGAAAGTGTTGTCATACATTTCAGTGCCAACTAGCATGCTCATAATGCTTGGCAGAACAACATTGAACACAACAAGCAGCAAAACAAGTCCCATTCCTCTCTCCCAGCCATGCACATACACAGAACTTCAACCACAGGACACATCTCCAGCCTCTAGCCTCCAGCAGACTCCAAGGTTTTGTTAGATTATGGACTGGAAGGGCAGGCATTACTGCGATAATCCTCACCAAGAATGTAAATGTTAGCAGGACTGGTTGTGTTGTAACAAATTGAAAAGTCTGAGTTCCGCTGAGCCTTACTGCTTGTTTCTGGAACTTCTCCCACCAGCAATTCAACATTCCATTGGACCTCATCCAGGTTGAGGAACTTATCAACAAGCTTGATAAGGAAAATACAGGAGCAATTGACTACAGGTAGGAAGTTGAACAATGAAGTATTAAGATACCATGTGGAGAATGTTTTCTCTTCTACCTTGGAATTCAGAGTGACTCCCCCAGAGGGATTTTATAGCACATGACTATTACCTCAACGCACATCAAAGTTGCTGGTGAACACAGCAGGCCAGGCAGCATCTCTAGGAAGAGGTACAGTGGACGTTTCGGGCCGAGACCCTTCGTCAGGACTTTTAGAAATATGGTTAAATGTTAAAAAATTCAAGAGATCAAGCATAGGCCACCAAGTTCAAATTCAATTGTTATTCAACCATATATGAATACAGCCAAATAAATGAGTGTTTCTCCGGGGCCAAGGTGCAAAACACAGTACCAGCAGCCATACACCACACAAGGCACATGTAAGATATGATAATGTCCAGGTCCCTGCCAACCAAGATTCCCATCTAAGTTGGTCCTATTTCCCCATGTTTGGCCTATATCCCTCAAAACCTTATCTATCCATGTGCATTTTAGATATTGTTGTGGTTTTAGTATCAACATTTATGGTCAATCCCAGGTTGTCCTTGGTTTTATACCTCCATCCCTAATAGCTACAGGCCATATGGTGAAGGTACTCTGTAGATTAGCAACTGGGATTTCAGCCTAGCTATGACAGAAAGAACTGCAAGACCCGTTGAAAGCAGAAAAATGCAGATGCTAGAAATATAAAATAAAAACTGAAAATGCTGGAAATACTCAGCTGGGCAGGCAGAATCTGTGGAGAGAGAATTAGACAATACATTTTAACCAATTATGTTTCATCAAGACTGAAGGAATGGCATGTTGTTTAGAAGGTAATTTGTTGGCTGGGCACAATATATACTTCTTAGGGAATATGTAGGAAAAGCAAAACAACCTGTAATTATGCCAAAGATTGTTTCTTAATTAGTTCAACAGGAAAATACTGATGGAAAATTACTGACTGACTGATGAAAGGCAGCATGCTAAACATCTTAAAAGGTTCTGCAGATGCTGGAAATCCAGGGCAAATGTTTGAGTAACACAGTAGGTCAGGCAGCGTCTATGGGGAGATACAGCCTGACCTGCTGAGTTTCTTGAGCAACTTGCGTGTGTTACTAATCACCTTTTTCACCTCCCTTTCCGGTTGTGATGCTGCTTTCAATGAACCATGCACTGAATTCCCATGTTCCTGTTCCATTACACTCCCTCGTGCCCTACCATTTGTAGTATAGCTCCCATGTTTATCTGTATCTCCACACACTTATCTATATTGAGATCAATTTGCTACTTCTCAGCTCACATCTGTAACTGCTGTAGATGCTCTCCTTTGATTTTTCCTTTCTTCTTCCCTGTATCTTAATTTAGTGTTCCTCCAATGTTCCCCATTATGATGAAAGGCCATTGATGTGAAATTTGAACTAACTCCAACACCATAGATGTTGCCTGACCTTCTGAGCATTTGTAATGACTTGCTTATGGTTGTGTAGTGGTTAGTGCAACAACCAGCTGTAAGATCAGGGTTCAATTCCCAGAATTCTCGTGTGGGATTCCTCTGGATGCTTTGGCTTTCTCCCACTTTCCAAAGTGTCACAAGTTAGTTAGTAAGCTGTGGGCATGGAAGAAAGATGACACTTGTGAGCTGCCCCCAGCACAATCGACAGACCGTGTTGGTCATTGACGCAAATGACACATTTTATTGTATGTTTCAATGTGCATCTGACAAATAAATAAAGTTAATCTATTTAGTTTGGGGAAATTTCTGCTCAAATGATATTGGTTGCTGTAGATGCATTCTGACAAATTTGGGTGAATGTTGACAACTGCATTCTGACAACCTCGTGTGTTCAGAGGGTGGTGAGATTGAGATTTTTAAAAAAGGAAACTGATTTACATTATCTTCACAGTAAAATGCTTCTTATTTCTTTTCAAACTAGCTTCAGTCTGCCTCAAGAAGCATAGTTTTTGTTAAGTCAGGAGATAAGTGCCAGAGATAAAGTCAACTAGTGCAAAAAAAATGGAGAGAAGATGAGGTTAACAACAAAATGTATGTTGTGTTAAAGTTCTTATAATTATCTACAGTATTTTACTTTACTATTAAAAGTAAATATTACATTATTATTTTTTGCATGTTCTTTCAGAGATTTGAAGTTAAGACAACTTATCCATAATCTTAAATACTCAATGGATATATATTCCACGGCAATAGTGTTGTCTGTAGTTTCTCCAAAGTACGAGTACACAATTGTCCATCTCTGAACTACCTTGTCGGAATTATACTGTATAAGCTTGCTAGTGGTCTATTCTGTGTGAAGACAAATAAAATTCTCAGAGAGAGATGTCACACTCACACTGATAATTATTAGCTAAAGAGAATTCTTCATAATGCGTTGTCGTCTGGGTGAAGGGGCAGACAACGCATAACTTAAATACAAAACTAACTTATAGTGACTTTGGAGGCTTATACTATAATGGTAACCCATGAGGTAGATATAGAATGGTAACAGCACAGGTGGATGCAATTTGGCCCATCATGAGCCCACTGATTCTCCACCAGAGCAACTACTTCTATTGGTTGATGGAATCTGGAATTAGAGGGGAAAATTGCTTCCACTAAAGTATCCAAAACTAAATAATAATAATAATAATAATAAGTACTTTAATGATCCCAAGTGGGAAATACTTTCATTACAGCAGCAACATTTAAAAGCACACTTAGCTAATACTAATGTACAAAATAATATTTACAATAATATTGTACCAATGTGAAATAATGTACGAAATAATAGAGCAGACAATTGTGTGTTCTCCTGTCACACAGAGATGAACTGTTGTACATGCTTACTGCGTTTGGTAGGAAAGATTTTCTGTAATGATCCTTGTGACAGTGGAACTGAATGAGTCTGTTTGAAAGGGAGTTCCGCTGCTTTTTCAGATCATGGAGAGGATGTGCCAGATTGTCTATAATCATCTGTTATTATTGAAAAGTACACACCTCCACTAAGGTCTTGAAAGAGTTAAATTAACATGGCTGGTAAATTGCCGAGTACAATCTTTGACATTGCTGAATTTATTGCAGCATGAAAATAGATAATACCAGAGGGCATCGTTTTAAGGTGATTGGAGGAAAGGGAGGGCAGTGTGAGAGGAAGTTTTTTTTGAAGTGGTGAGTGTGTAGAACGTACTGCTGGAGGTGGTGGTGGAGGCAGATACATTAAGGATATTTAACAGACTCTCAGGCACATGAATGAAATAAAAATGGAGGGCTATGTGGGAGGGAGGGGTTAGATTGATCTTAGAGTAGGTTAGAAAGTTGGCACAACATTGTGGGCCAAGGGACCTGTATTGTTCTATAGTCTATAATCTATGACCTCACTTTGATCTTTCCAAAGTTAGTTGTATATAGAGGTATATGGAAAGATATATGGATTTGGTCATGGCTCAGCCACAACACCAAAGAGTAGAATAGGTTGAAAAGAGCAAACTGGCACCTCTTGTTTCTGGGAGACAATGTCACATGAAAAGTAAGTAAGACCATCTGCCCCAGCAATGTTCCACAATATTCCCAGGTGCTTTTTGATGCAGAGCCTGGTGAGAGAATTACCATTAGACCTCAGAGGCTGGAGCCATGCCTGCCTAATACTTTCACACATGAAGAGTAATAGACAAGTTCAGAAACTCATCTCTTGAACTCCCACATTTGCTCTCCAGAGCCATTTTATTTGGATTTTCCTGTATCACCAGGAATTAACCCCGCTAATCTCCAAGACTTTACTGTGGGCAATTCACAGAAGAAATATCACAGGGATATTCTGCTTCGAAGAAGAATTTCTTTTCATTACCTGGCAGCAATTGAGAAGGGAATAGGTTGTTTGACAAAGTCAAGAACGACCCAGGCAGATAATCCAAAGTCTATTCATTTTCTGATAGGTAAATGGAAGGTAGGTATCTGACATGTTGGAAGCATGGGGAGGCAGCACTTAGAACTTGAAGGTGAGACCTCTAGGACTACGTCCAACTGGACTGGTTCATCTGTAGTGTTTGAGATCATCTTTCCATTGTTGGTGATTTAATCTACGGTGTTTGATGTCGACCTTTCTAATGCTGAAGGGCTCAGTCACGGTGTTCTTCAGTCTGTACGTTCCTTCACTAGATTACAGACACACCATTTCCACCCACGTTGTCAATTTTTAAATGTTAGCTGCAATTAATCTGCTTTAAACAATTTTTTAAAAATAATTCCTCTTCTTTTGGCCTTGTTTTCCTTCCTTCTTTTTTAACCTCTTTGACCCTCTCCCATCTACCCAATTCTGAGCTGAGCAGGAATCTGGTTGACACCAGGAAGCAGATGATTCAGGAGCACAGGGAGCAGCTCCGCAAAGAAGACAGCAGGCAGAGGAAGGAGAAACAGAAGATGCAGCGGGTGCTGATGACGTTCAGAAATGCAATAAAGGCTGTCACCCCCCGTGGCTCTACTGTCATTTCATCGAGTCAGGTTAAGCTGCCAGACATCCACCCACTCAAAACCTCTAGCTCCCAGCATTTAAGCTCCACACTGCTAAGTCCATGGCACCATGTGGTGGTCTCAAGTAGCAGTCGGCACTCAATGCCAACCCTGAATAGTGTTCAGGTGCACCAGCAGTTGAGCCATTCCAGAAAAAACCCATTTGTTCCCACCGCCAGGGTGGGATCTTCCCCTACAATGCACCCAACTTTACAGCCCAAATCACGTGTGCATTCTCTGTCATGTCCAAGTATGATCTCCAATATAGAGAGAATTCCCGCGGCTGGGTCTAGCCCAGCTACTTCCTTTCACATCATACAAGCAGCACCGCTGAGGGAGATAAAGACTAAAAGATAGTGATGGTGAAATTTGTAGGATAGGAATCCATCCTAAATTGTCTGACTTCAGTGAGATCAGATCTCACAAGCAGTGTATGATACATAATCATTATCAAATTGCATTTTCAGACCATTCTATATAGGAGCAGAACCAGTCCATTTCATCCATCAAGTTGCTCTGCCATTCAATCATGGCTGATTTTTTTCAACCCCATTCTCCCCTAACTTTGACTCCCTTACGATTCAAGAACCTCTTCCACCTATCCCTTCCCAGCTTCTTACTTATCCCCATCCCTACCCACCAACCTCCCTCCTCATCTGGTTTACCTATCAACCATCAGCTTTTACTCTTTCCCCTTTCCCCACCTCCTTCTTCTGGTTTGTGGCCCCTTCCTTTCCAGTCCTGATGATGGGTCTCTGCCCAAAATGTAGACTGTTTATTCCCCTCAATTAATGCTACCTGACCTGCTGAGTTCCTCCAGCATTTTGTGTGTGTTGCTCTTGATATCCAGCATCTGCCGAAACCTTTGTGTTTAAGAACCTATTTGTCATTGCCTTAATTACACATTTGACTCCACAGCCCTCTTTGGCAACAAATTCCAAGGATTCACCACTCTCTAGCTGAGAAAACTACTTCTTCATCATAGTTTTAAAAGTACATCCCTTTATTCTAAGGCTGTGCCATCAGATCCTAGACTCTCATGTCCATTCTATCAAGGCCTTTTAGTATCCAATAAGTTTCAATGAGATCCCTTACTCCTTTCCACTTCTTCTGAACTCTATCAAGTAGAGTCAGAGTCATCAATCATTCCTTATACAGTATGTTAGGGCTTGCATTTGTAAAATTATTCCTGTGAACCTCCTTGGGACCCTCTCCGGGGTCACATCCTTCCTTACAAATAAGGGACAAAATTACGCACATTATTCAGATTTATTTATTACATATATATTTGAAACATACAGTGAAATGCCCCATTTGCATTAACTAACCTAGGGATGTGCTGGGGGCAGCTTGCAAGTGTCACCACACATTCAGGTGCCAACATAGCACGCCCAGAGTGCTCAGCAGAATAACACAACAGCAAAACAAGCCCTTTCCTCCCTCCAGCCCACCCACACAATAGTCATCCAACTCCTAGGACAGGCCTCCTAGCCTCCAGTAGACACAGGCCCTACAGCTCAAAGCATCTATTCTGCATTGCTCAGCAAGCTAGTCCTATCCGCTCACAGCCCTCCAAAATTCTCCTATCCATGTACTCGTCTTCATGGCTTTTAAAAATTGCTGATGGACCCACCACAATCACAATTTCTGGCAGTTCATTTCAAGTATGCACCATCCTTTGCACAAAGAAGCTGCCCCAAATGTCCCTTTTAAACCTATCACCTTTGATCTTAAAATCATGGGCATGGCAGTGTCAATGATCACTGATTGGGGCTCACAAACAAGAGAAAATCTGCAGATGCTGTAAGTCTGAGCAACACACACAAAATGCTGAGTTCATTCAACACTTTGTGACTGATTGGGGCTCGATTCTCAGCACTGTCTGTAGAATTTGAATATTCTCTCCATAACCACGTGAGTTTCCTCTGGGAGGTTTGGTTTCATCCCGCATTCCAAAGGTGTATGGTTAGTGCTTGTGTTAGTGAGTTGTGTGCATTCAATGTAAGTGTCAGAAGTGTGGCGACACATGCGGGCTCTCCCTATCACAATCCTTGGACTGTGGTCATTGACACAAAATGGCACATTTCACTGTATTTTTCAATGTACATATGACAAATATCCTAATCTATCTTTGCCCTCTTGTTATTAGCACCCCTTTCCTGGGTAAAAGTCTATGTGCTTTCATCCTGTCCATGTCCTTCATGATCTTATATACCTCTATCAGTTCACCCCTCAACCTTGTATGATCCAGGGAATAAAGTCCTAGTCCACAAACCTTTCCACGTAAATCAGGTGTCCAAGTCCAGGTAACACCTTGGTAAATCTTTTCTGCACTTGTTCCAGTGTGAATTTAAGTAACAAAATTTATGTGAATTAATACTCATTAATGAATTTTCATGAACAAAACCAAAAGGGAGTCCAGAATAGATGTGAACAGCAACGGGAGAATTATTACTGGCATTGCTTGTCCATAATTTTTTTTGAACAATGTATGGCACTATACTGCAGCTGCAAAACAACAAATTTCATCATGTACATCAGTGATAATAAAACTGATTCTGATTTTAGAAAAAAATCACAATAGATACAATTTAAAATTGGTTAACCTGGCACTGAGAGTAGAGGTTTTGTAAAATACCCATTGTGAAGATGGGACATTATCTTTTGAGATCCAGTGGAAGTGAAGAAAACTGATGTCAGGTCAAAGTGGGTTGGGACAATCAAAGTGGAAGCTCAGGGTTGCACACTTTCAATGGAGAGAAAAAGTTTTATCATCATTGTGATATGAAACCATGAGTGTTCTTTGAATATAATGGAAAATACTTGTTCCAGTACATAGGCTGTTATCTTCAATAAACTGCTTAAAATGCTTTTTGTACTCTTAACTTTTCAGGGAATATTCCCAGCCTCCCTGGTTTACACCTCTTGCTCAACATGCCATTGCTTCATCCTCCCTGCTATACATATGCTAGTTTTCATTCAGAGTAAGGTAGTGGTGCAATAGGTGGTACAAGGGACAGCACATTAGTGAAGCAGTTGCTGTAACACTATTACAGTGCCGACAACAAGGGTTCAAATCCTGCAAGTCTCCCTGTGTCCGTGTGGGTTTTCTCTGAGTGTTGCAGTTTTCTCTCAAATTTCAATGACATAAGGTTATTTGGTTAACTGGTCACATGGCTGTAATTGAGTGGCATGTGCTCATTGGGCTGGAGGGGCCAATTACCATGTTGTACCTTGAGAATAAAATGAACAAATAATCCAAGCTCTGCAGTGAAATCCAGAGATGTGAATTGAAATTTTGGCAGCTGTAGTAGAATTTACATAATTGGAACATTTAAAAGAATAAACGGAGGGCTGACCGATGAAGGGTCTTGGCCCGAAAGGTCAACTGTTTATTCCTCTCCATACATGCTGTCTGGCCTGCTAAATTCCTCTGACATTTTGTACATGATGAATAGGACTGTAATGATGGACACTATCCCCTGCACACATCCTCAGCCAGTATTCTGAGTGGATGTGTTGGAAAATGGAGTGATAAATGTTCTGTTTAAGGCAAAGGCAACTTAAATTGTAATGAGAGATACAGAGATGGCAGAGGAACTGAATGTGTATTTTGCATCAGTCTTCACAGTGGAAGACATCTACAGTATACCGAACCTTCAAGAGTGTCCGGGAAGTGAAGTATGTGCAGTGAAAATTACGACTGAGAAGGTGCTTGGGAAACTTAATGGTCTGAGGGTGGATAAATCTCCTGGACCTAATGGAATGCACCCTTGGGTTCTGAAGGAAGTAGCTGGAGAGATTGTGGAAGCATTAACAATGATCTTTCAAGAATCGATAGATTCTGGCATTGTACTGAATGACTGGAAAATTGCAAATATTACTCTGCTATTTAGGGGTGGGAGGCAGCAGAAAGGAAACTAAGGACCTGTTAGTCTGATATCAGTGGTTGGAATTGATTGTTAGGGATGAGATTATGGTGTACCTGGAGGCACATGACAAAATAGGCCAAAGCCAGCATAGTTTCCTGAAAGGAAAATCCTGCTTGACTAACCTACCGCAATTTTTTGAGGGTGGACAAAGGAGATGCAGTAGTTATGGTGTACTTGGATTTTCAGAAGGCCTTTGACAAGGTGCAGCACATGAGGCTGCTTAGCAAGGTAAGATCCCATGTAATTACAGGGGAGTTACTAGCATGGGTAGAGCATTGGTTGATCGGCAGAAAACAGAGTAGAAATAAAGGGATCCTATTCTGGCTGGCTGCCGGTTACCAGTGGCATTCCACAGGGGTTGGTGTTGGGACCGCAGCTTTTTCATATGATTTGGACTATGGGATTAATGGATTTGTGGCTAAATTTGCCAATGAAACAAAGATGGGTGGAGGAGCAGGTAGTGCTGAGGAAACAGCCTGCAGAAAGACTTACATCATTTAGGGAATGGCAAAGTAGTGGCAAATGAAATACAATGTTGGAAAATGTATGGTCATGCACTTTGGTGGAAGAAATATTATTTAGATGGGGAGAAAATTCAAAATGCAGAGATGCAAAGGGACTTGGGAGTCCTTGTGCAGGATACCCTAAAGGTTAACCTCCAGGTTGAGTCGGTGGTGAAGAAGGTGACTGCAATGTTGACATTCGTTTTTAAAGGTATAGTATAAGAGCAGTGATGTGATGCTGGGGCTCTATAAAGCACTCATGAGACCTCACTTGGAGTACTGTGTGCAGTTTCGGGCTCTTTATTTTAGAAAGGGTATACTGACATTGGAGACGGTTCAGAGAAGATTCACAAGAATGATTCCAGGAATGAAAGGAGATGAGGAATGCCTGGCAGCTCTTGGGCTTTATTCCCTGGAGTTCAGGAGAATGAAGGGGGATCTCATAGAAACATTACAAATGTTAAAAGGCCCGAACAGATTAAATATGGCAAAGTTATTTCCCATGGTAGGGGAGTCTAGGACAACAGGGCATGACTTCAGGATTGAAGGACGTCCATTTAGAACAGAGATGCGGAGAAATTACTTAGTCAAAGGGTGGTAAATCTGTGGAATGTGTTGCCATGAGCAGCTGTGGAGGTCAAGTCATTGCCTGCATTTAAGGGAGAGATAGATAGGTTCTTGATTAGCCAGGGCATTAAAAGGTACGGGGAGAAGGCAGGGGAGTGAGGATGACTGGAAGAATTGGATCCAGCCCATGATTGAATGGGGAGCAGACCCGATGGTCCAAATGGCTTACTTCTGCTCCTATATCTTATGGTCTTAAATTTGCATTGAAATTTCATTCATTTAGAATGTTAACTCTGTTTCTCTATGCACAGACACCGCTTGTCCCAAGTACTTCCAGCATTTTCTTGCTTTATTTCATTTCATGTTTCCCAAATCAGTATTTCATTTTTGTTTTCGCACTTATTCTTATTTATTATTTGTAGGCCGTATCTCGGGTAATGATGAGTTTTGAGTACAGTCAGGAAATTAAGAACCTGGTGGCATGGTGCGAAGACAATAACCTATCCCTCAACGTCAACAAGACAAAGGAATTGGTTGTTGACTTCAGAAGGAGTAGCGGACCGCACGACCCAGTTTACATTGGTGGTGCACAAGTGGAACAGGTCAAAAGCTTTAAGTTTCTCGGGGTCAATATCACAAATGACCTGACTTGGTCCAACCAAGCAGAGTTCACTGCCAAGAAGGCCCACCAGTGCCTTTACTTCCTGAGAAAACTAAAGAAATTTGGCCTGTCCCCTAAAACCCTCACTAATTTTTATAGATGCACTGTAGAAAGCATTCTTCTAGGGTGCATCACAACCTGGTATGGAAGTTGTCCTGTCCAAGACTGAAAGAAACTGCAGAAGATCCTGAACACGGCGCAGCACATCACACAAACCAATCTTCCGTCCCTGGACTCACTTTACACTGCACGCTGTCGGAACAGTGCTGCCAGGATAATCAAGGACACGACCCACCCAGCCAACACACTTTTCATCCCTCTTCCCTCCGAGAGAAGGCTCAGGAGCTTGAAGACTCGTATGGCCAGATTTGGGAACAGCTTCTTTCCAACTGTGATAAGACTGCTGAACAGATCCTGACCCGGATCTGGGCCGTACCCTCCAAATATCCCGACCTGCCTCTCGGTTTTTTTGCACTACCTTACTTCCCATTTTTCTATTTTCTATTTATGATTTATTATTTAAAATTTTAATATTTACTAATTTTAACTATTTTAAATATCTGTAATATTTAATATTTGTAATCCAGGGAGTGTGAAGCGCAGAATCAAATATCACTGTGATGATTGTACGTTCTAGTACCAATTGTTTGGCGACAATAAAGTATTATTAAAGCACGAGGTGCTTCACAGAAAAAATGGCCATCACAGTAAATGCAAGAGAAACCCTATTTTAAGGCAGACCTAACAAGAGCTTCCTAGATACGGGAGCAGTATTTTAGTGCTGATCAGACTCAATCTTTGTAAGATTCAGTGCTGTTGTCTTCCACAAGAAGATGATCGATGAATGAAAGGAACACACATTTTTCTCCCTCATTTACTAGAACAGGCCCTTCCCAGGTTATGAAGTATTTGGGAAACTGATAGAGTTCCTCCAGCATTTTATGTGTGTTGTAATGGATTTGCCAGCTACTCTGGGCCCGCAGATAGCTACTATCACCTGGGAATTCGGCTTGGATCCGCACCCAAAATGCTGGAGGAATTCAGCAAGTCAGGCAGCATTGATGGAGAGGAATAAACATTTGATGTTTCAGGCAGAGACCCTTCATTAGGATGAGTCCCAATGATGGTAGTCAGTGTTAAATAAAATACATATGGAGTCTCAAGAAACATTATAAAATAGCATTTACTGCCTTATCACAGAGAAATTGAAGTGAAGGAGGAGGAAAGATGTAGCTGGGAATAGCAGATGACACATCCCCAAGGCTGCGAGGTCATCTGACATCATGCTTGATAAATGTCAATTCAGTGAGATTGGATTTATAAAGGAGATTCAAAGCTTGAAATTCAGTCAAAACTTTTTGAAATTGATGCTAGCAGAACAGATGAGGATGAATCAGTGAATATATTTCAGAAGATCTTCAATAAAGTCAATGGAAGAGATTTGCCAGCTACTGTAGGGGCTGCAGATAACTTCTACCACTTGGTAACTTGGTTTGAGTCCACAATTCTGACTTGTGAATTGTCCTGATTAAATCTAAATCCCTATTAAGGTTTACACCATTTAAATTAAGAATGACATTCATCCCAAATCTCTTATTTTTGATGGTATAGGTTATACTATCTGCATGAGCTGCCATGATAAACCTGGGAGGTAAGATTTACTCATTGATGTGGTTCATGAATCCATTGCAAATTCACACACTCCTGGGCAACGTACATGACAATTGTCTTGCTTCCACAAAGCATGGTGCAGTAGACTACTAGCATGTTCCTCCAACTATTCCACAGTCTGAACAGTTCCGGAAAAGCTTTGCATCTTTAGCAAAGCATGCCTTGAGAGTCGTGGTAGTTTGCTGTACACTGCACTGTTTCATCATCATGAGGGCTCAGTTAAACAGTGAGTACTAGTGGACCAGGAGGCTGTTATGAAGGGAGGAGCCCAAATTGGCTAATTATATTTAATATCCACTATCTGGTATTCTGCCATCGTGCTGACTCTGTGTGTTGTTCACTGGGTCGTGTTTGCTATCTCCCTTCTGACTCACTGAGCAACAGATACATAGTGCTAGAAGGACTTAGCAAGTCAGGCAGCATCTATGGAAGGGAATAAACAGTCAATATTTTGGACCAAGACTCTTCGTTAGGACTGGAAAGGAAGGGGCTGAAGCCAGAATAAGATGGGGGGGGGCGGGAAGGAATACAAACGGGCAAGTCAGGGGGATGAATGGGTGGGAGAGGTAAAAGCTGAAGGAATCAAATAGGAAAGCACATGGAAGAAAGGGAAGATGGAGGGGCACTAGAGGGAGGAGAAGAGCAGCCAAGGAGGAGAGGGGAAGAAAGGAAAGTCATAATGGGGAATGGAAAGAAAGAAGGGGGAAAGTGGAAAAATTGCTGGAAATTTGAAAATTTCATATTCATGCCATTAGGCTGGAGGCTACCCTCCCTCGCCTCAAACAATCCTTCCACGTGAGGTGACACTTCACCTACGATTCTGTTGAGGTCATCTTCTGTGTCCCGTGCTTCCAGTGAAGCCTCCTCTACATCGGAGAGACCAGCCACAGACTACGTCATCCAACACCTTTGCTCCGTCTGCTACTCAACGCGAGATTTCCCGGTGGCCACCCATTTCAATTCAACGTCCCATTCCCATTTTGACATGTCTGTCCATGACCTCCTCTAGTGCCACAATGAGTCCAAATTCAGGTTGGGGAGGGTGGCAATGCTTCATATAACATTTGGGTAGCTTCTAGCCTGGGGCATGAACATCAATTTCTCCTTCAGGTATTTTTTCCCCTCCGCCTTCTTCTATTCCCCACTCTAGCCTCAATTTCTCCAACTTCTGGTAATATCTCCTCAATCCCTCCTTCATTTTTTTCCCATTCCCCATTTTACCCCTTCTGGTTGTCACCTCACTCTGGTTCCCCTCTTCCTATGGTCCACTGCCCTCTCCCGTCAGATTCCTGCATCTTCATCCCTTCACCTCTTCCACCTATCCTCTCCCAGCTTCTCACTTCACCACATGGTGTTCTGAGGGAGGATATGAACGTTACATATGTTTTGGAGGCCAACGTCAGAACATTTTTCATGGTGAATCCTTTGAAAGCATCAGGGCCTGATGGTAGGGCAGTGAAAACCCATGCCAACCAACTGGCAGGAGTGTTCAAGGATATCTTCACTCTCTCACTGTTGCAGTCTGAAGCTTCCACCTGCTTCAAAAGGGCAATATCCATACCAGTCCCCAAGAGGAGCAGGATGAGCTGCCTTAAAGACTATCACACATTTGCACTCACATCTGCTGTGCTGAAGTGCTTTGAGAGGCTGGTCATGGCCAGAATCAATTCCAGTCTAAGCAAGGACATGGAACCACTGCAATTTGCCAATCACCAGAATAGGCCTACAGCAGATGCAATCTCACTGTCTCTCCACTCGGCCTTGGGTCACCAGGACTATAGCAATTCCTGTGAGGCTGCTGTTTATTGATTACAGCTCAGCATCCAACACTATCATACCCCCAACACTATTGATAAGCTCCAAAACTTGAGCCTCCGTGGCTCCCTCGGCAACTGGATCCTTAACTTCCGTGTCAGATCAGTCAGCGTGGATCAGAAATAACATCTCTGCACTGATAATCAATACTCGTGCACCTCAAAGATGCATGTTTAGCCCACTGCTCTATTCTCTACACCCACAACTGTGTGGTTAAGCACAATTCAAACAACATCTATAAATTTGCTGAAGATACAACTATTGTTGGCAGAATTTCAGATGGTGATGAGGTGTATAGGAGTGATATAGATCAGTTGGTTGAGTGATGTATCAACAACAACCTTGCATTCAATATCAATTAGACCAAGGAATTGATTGTAGACTTTTGGAAGGGGAAGTTGATGGACCATGCACCAGTCCTCATTGAGAGATCAGTAGTGGAAAGATTGAGCAGTTTCAGTTCCTGGATGTCAACATCTCTGAAGATCTATCCTGAGCACAACATATCCATGTAATTACAAGGAAGACACAATAGCTGCTATATTTCATGAGGAGTTTGAGGAGACTTTGTTATGTTACACTCTTGTAAATTTCTACAAAGATACTGTGGACAGCATTTTAGCTGGTTGCATCACTCTGGTATGGAGGGGGCCCTGCACAGGATCGGAAAAAGCTGCAAATGTTGCAAACTTAGTTAGCTCCATCATGGGCACCAGCATCAAGGTCATCTTCTGAAGGCAATGTATCACCCAGGACATGCCTTCTTCTCATTACTACCATTAAGGAGTAAGGACGGGAGCCTGAAGATACACATTCGACATTTTAGAAGCAGTTTCTTATCCAGTACCATCAGATTTCTGAATGGACAATAAACCCATGTCCTCTACCTCACTATTTTTTTTTTCACTACTTATTTAATTTTTATATTTTTAAAAAAATTGTATAGTTTTCGATGTTATTATTGTGTCTTGCAATGTACTGTCTACACAATACAACAAATTTCACAACATATGGCAGCGGTATTAAACCAGATTCTGATACGTTTTGACTGATGGTGATAGTTTCTGTTTAGGCGAGTTGAATTGATCAGTGTCTGAGGCTGTGGTACAGCTTAAGGAAACAACACTTTGCAGAAAAAAAACTATTGACACAGAACATTGGTGGGTAGTTAAAGTTTTGTGCCACTTGATCCAGGTCCTTTGGGCTAGATGCTTGTACTGACTGTCCCATTGGGAAGTTGCCTGTAAATACCCCTAAATACAGGTAGATGGAGAAAAGGATCAAGGTAAGAATGAAAGAGGGAACACATTCCAGTCCCACTGGGAAAATAAAAAGGGGATTGGGGCAGATGGGATGGCTCCCTTGGGAGCAAGCATGAACCCAAATGGGTTCAATAATCTCTCATGATGTAAAAAGCTATTTGTACTCTCATAAACTTCTTGACCAAATATCTAGCAACATATTAAACCACTTCATTTGTGGCTTGATATTGATATTGGTTGATAATACAAATGTAAAGTGCTTTGGATATTTGGTACATTACACATAGAATTTAAGTGCAAATTGCTATTGATGTGTCTGGATATTTGATGACGTATGTTTCAGGTGTCAGAAATGAACAATAATACAGTAATAACTATGTATAAAACAGACCATGCTTCCAAAGGTTTGGTGGCCAAGTTCATGTGTATATTTAAGGCAGGAGTTGATAGTTTCCTGATCTTCAGGGCACCAAAGGATATGGCGAGAAGGCAGATGTATGGGGTTGAGTGGGATCCGGGACCAGCCACGATGGAATGGCGGAGCACACTTGATGAGCTGAACAGCCTAATTCTCTTCCTATGTCTTATGTTCTTGACTATTAAACCTTTGTGAGCTTCTCCCCCAGAGCTCTCTGTGCTTTTCCCACACGCTGGGTTGATCTCTATGCTCTTTTGACGCAACTGTGAGTCAAAGAACATAGAACAATACATCACAGACCAGGCCCACAATGTTGTGCCGACCTTCTGACCTACTCCAAGATCAATCTAACCTTTCCTTCCTACATTGCCCTCCATTTTTCTATCATCCATGTTTCTTAAATGCCTCTAATGTATTTGCCTCTACCTTCACCCCTGGAAGGGAATTCTTCACACCTACCACTCTCTGTTTAAAAACCTTACTTGTGACACCCCCCTATACTTTCCTCCAATCAATTTAAAATTATGTGCCCTCGTGTTAGCCATTTCTGCCCGGGGAAGAGCCCTTATAGGTCAAGTGACCCAGGTTAAAAAAAAAATCAAAAAGAGGGAGGGGACAAAGTATGAGAGTAATGTGGTAAATAATATAAAAACAGGCAGTAAGAGTGTCTACAGGTATGTAAAAAATGAACACAAAAGCAATGCCATTATTCAAGAAAGGAGGGAGCCAGAGAAAAGAAAATTATCAGCTTGTAGCCTAATTTCTGTCACTGGGAAAATGTTGGAGGAATCTGCTATTGAGGACATTTAGAGAATTTTAAGTAAAAGAGGAAATCACTTTTGATAACTCTGCGAGAGTTCCTTGAGGAAGTAACAGATAAGATCATTGTTGGATACAATGCATCTGAATTCCAAAAGGCAATTGATAATGTGCTTTGAATGGCTATTGCATGAGATTACAGTGCATGGAGTTGGGACTTGCAGGGGTAAGGGACTGGCTACCTAAACAAATACACACTGTTAGAATTTTTAGACTGGTAGTCATTGGAGCCACAGGCATTAGTGATGGGGCCTTAACTATTTCTTATGTGTGTTGTAACTTGAATGAAGGGAGCTAGGATACCATGGCTAAATTTGCTGAAACAAAGATAGGTGGCTTAGCAAGGTGTGAGAAAGACATGAAGAGCCCTTACAAGTTAAGCAAGTTGCCAAATAGTTGACAGAGAGAAAAATGTGAGCATATCTACTCTGGAAGGAAGAATAGAACAGCAACTTATTATTTAAATGATTGTGACTATGACATACAGCAGTATCAAAGGCTGTGGAGTCTCAACTGTACAGAACACAAAATATTAGCATTCTGATAGTTTAATTAGGTGCATGGAATATTAGCACATTACAAGGAGTATTGACTGTAAAAGGCTTTTATACAACATTGACCATGCCCAAAGTATTACCTGCATTTTTTGGTCTCCATAGACTTGTACAGCTTAGAAACAGGTCCTTTGGCCTAACTCATTCACACTGACCAAGATGCCTACACGTGCAAATTTCATTTGCCCATATTAGACCCATATCCCTCTGCTTCTTTCCTATCCAAGTACCAATTCTAATGTTTTTAATGCTGTAATTATACCAGCCATTACCACTCCACTTGGCAGCCCATTTTATGTAACTACAACCCACTATATGAAAATCCTGCTATTCAGGATCTCCCACTTTAAAACTGTGCCTTCTGGTTTTAGACAACCCACCTGAGGAAAAGGACTAGTTACCCTGTCTATGCCCACCATAATCAAATCAAACACAACAGTCACCCCTCAGCCCTCTACATTCCAGTGAGAATAAACCCAACTTATCCAATCTTGCTTTTATAAGTAAATCCTTTTATTTTAAACAAATCCCCATGAATCTCTTCAGCACTCTCTCCAATGCTGCCACATCCATCCTGTAGCATGGTGACCAGAACTGAATATAACAGTCCAGGTGTGGCCTGACCCATGATCTGTACAGCTGCCTCAGCCTCTGATGGCAAGCATGCCAAGAGTTCTTCACCACCCTATTCACCTCTGTCATCACCTTGCACTCCGTGATCCCTCTGTACCTCAACAGTTCTGTGGTCCCTGCAGACAAAATAGAAGACAGATACTGACATTTTGAACAATAAACAGAGTGCTCGAAATATTCTGTGGGTCAGGAGGTACCCGTGTAGGCAAAAAGTGCAAGTTGGTATTTTGGGTTCAGACACTGCATCAACTCTGAGAGGAAACATTGCCAGTATATAGAAGTACAAGGACAGGTGGGATAGAGGCTGGTAGATGATAGGTGGAACAGATGGGGAGGGAATGATGTACAGATGGAACCAGGTGGGGAAAGGTGGATGTCATTTTAATTCTCTTTTTCATTCCCACCTGTCTGACCTTCACCAATGTTAAGGGGAGGGAAGCAAACACAACATCTCATATCCCACTTGAGTAGTTTACAACCCAATGGAATGCACAGTGAATTTACCAATTGCATATAATGCACACCCCTGGTGTTCTTTCCCACACACCATTACTTGTCCACTTGGTATTCTTCTTCCTTGTTCATCTCTCACCCCTACCTGGTTCCATTGGCCAAGCATCTCCTACCCATCTGATTCCACTACCTAACCTCTGTCCCACCCACCCCTCCTCCACCTGGTTCCATTTGCAGCATAGTCAAGGTGTATGTTCAGTACAAACAACATACAAGAAGAATAATTGTGTGTGTTACTTTGCACATTTAAGCTCCCTTTGGCATCTAATTAGTCACTGTTCATGCTTCACCATTGTACAGAAAAATAGCTTGATAGTTGTGATTTAGTTCTAATATTATTCTTGTAAACCTTATTAATACTTTCTCCGGTGGAAACTAAACTGCACAGTGATTTAACCGGTTTCCACAAAGCTAATAACTTACATAACTTTGAGTGAGAAAAATTCAGTGCACAGGTCCTTAATGGATTCAGGATTACTTTTCATTCCTGATTTCCTCTCCAAAGTGACAATAGATGGTTGCCTCTCTGACTGGAGGCCTGTGACCTGTGGTGTGCCGCAGGGATTGCTGCTAGGTCCACTGTTATTTGTCACCTACATCAATGATCTGGATGATAATGTGGTAAACTAGATCAGTAAGTTTGATAGGTCACTGTTCCTGCTGTATCTCTGCACCATAAAAAAATTAAAAAATAAATCAGCCATGACTGAATGGCAAAGCAGACTCGATGGGCTGAATGGCCTAATTCTGTTAAGTCTTATGGTCTTCGTTGTTGAAAACTGTATTATTTCTTTAAATACCAGCCATTGAATCAGTATCAAGTTTATATGTTGTGAAATGTGTTGCTTTGCAGCAGCAGTACAATGCAAGACAAAAATTAAGTTACAAAAATACATAAATTGTGCAAAAATGAATTATGGGGTAGTGTTATTGGGTTTATTGTCCATCCAGAAACCTGAAGGCAGAGGGCAAGAAGCATGTCCCAGATGGTGAGGGCCCCCTCCCTTCCTTCTGTAATATTGTACATCTTTTAATCAACCACAGCCAACTCACCCCTTGTGTTTTTACAGTTTCCTTTGTTTAGATTGAATTACACATTTCAAACATAATGTAAAATTCTATCATATTATATACATACATGTCTATCTCGAAATCCATCTGAAAGAGTTACAGAATCATTAATTTATACAGTCACTTGTGATCTGGCTCTGGATAGTCATTCAGTGGCTTGGATTCAGATGATTACACTGTGGTCTGTCTCTAAAGCAATCACCCAGTGATCCAGCTCTCAACAGTCACTCAGAGATCTGGTACCACAAATCATTGAGGTACAACATAGACTCAGGCCTTTCAACTGACTATCACACCGCTCACCTATCAATTCACACAAAAATGAAATTAATCCCATTTTTAAAATTCTCCCTACAGTTTCAACTCCTTCCCCCAGATTCTACCATTCAGCTAGACTAGGAGTGATTAACAATGGCTAATTAATTAATTAAGCGGCAAGCGAGCATTGCCGTTAGTGCCAGCAACTCAAGTTCAATTCTACCGCTGCCTACAAAGAGTTTATATCGTCTCACCATGCCTGTATGGGTTTCCTCTGGGTGCTCCAGATTCCTCCCACATTCCAAAGACATACAGCCTCTTCGCTGAGTTCTCCAATGATGAAGTCAGGTTCCCTCATGAATACTACTGAGAAGTCAGCAGATCAGGCAGCATCAATGGAGAGCTATGAACAGTTGGCGTTTCAGGCTGATACCCTTCATTAGGCCAGTTCTGGTGAAGGATGTTGGACTGAAATGTTAACCGTTTATTCCACTTTATGCTGTCTGACCTTCTGAGTTCCTCCAGCCTTTTTGTGTGTGTTGCAGAATCTCTTATGTTTATTATAGGGAAGTGTTCACTTAGGATCTCACATAACTGACAATAAACTTATTGCCCCTTTAGGGGTCCTACACTTTTGACCTCAACATACTTCTATCTTGGATTTACCTGTCTGCTAATAATATTATTATTCCTCTTTGCTCTTCTAATATGCACCCCAGCATGGAGGCGTCAATGCAGAAGATTAGTAAAAGCTGTACTAGATTGTGGACTCAGCCAGCTCCATCACGGCACTTGTCTCCCCACCATCAAGGACATCTGCAAAAGGCAATGCCTCAAGGCAGCAGCGTCCATCACTAAGTAGCCTCACCACCCAAGATATGTCCTCTTCTCATTAACGCCACCAGGGAGGAGTTTCCGAAGCCTGAAGACACATGTATTTTAGGATCAGATTTCTGAATGGTCCAAGAACCCATGAACACAACCTCTCTATTTTCCTCTCTTTTGGTTCTACTTGTTTATCTTTACACAGTACATTCTTCTTGTAATTTATAGTATTGCATTGTACTACTGCCCCAAAGCAACAGATTTCACGCAATACATCAATGATAATAAACCTGATTCTTTTAAAATTTAGGGCATCATGGTAGTGCAGTGGTTAGTGTAACACTTTACAGCACTAGAGACGGGGGTTCAATTCCTGTAAGGAGTTTGCACACAGAGAGTGGTGGGAGTGTGGAATGAGCTGCCAGATGAAGTGGTAAATGCAGGCTCACTTTTAACATTCAAGAAAAACTTGGACAGATACATGGATGAGAGGTGTATGGAGGGATATGGTCCAGGTGCAGGTCAGTGGGATGAGGCAGAAAAATGGTTCGGCACAGCCAAGAAGGGCCAAAAGGCCTGTTCCTGTGCTGTAATGTTCTATGGTTCTACATTCCACTGTGGCCATGTGGGTTTCCTCCGGGTGCTCTGGATTCCTCCCATTTTCCAAAGATGTACAGTTTAGTAAGTCACATGGGTGTAACGAGGCAGAGCCGGTTCTTTGGGCTAAAAGGGCCTGTTACCATACTGTATCTCTAAATAACAAACAAATAAGTAAATAACTATGTCTCCCAACAATTTTTACTCCATTGATGACCACTTCTCTTAATATTCCCCACATATCCAGTGTTCACTGTACATTTTACCCTTATCTGTAAACAATTATTATTTCTCCTTTGAATTCTTCCCGCTGCAAATACGTAGACTTACCTTCAAATAGAAGCACCAAGTCTACCTTTGTCAGGTCCTGTCTTATTTTAATCTGAAACTAACCTTCCACCACAAATGTTGAGATCTTTATTCCTGGTACATTAATATCTTTTTACACAACTGCTTTGATCTACAAGGAGTTTAGGTCACTACCTCAAAATGTTTCCTCACTGACACTCATTCCACTTGACCAGTTAGATTCCCTAAGACAAGGTCCAGCAATGTCACTTCCCTAGTTGGCTTATCTACATACTGATTCCAAAAGCTCCCCTGGACATACCTCACTAGTTAACTTAAATCTGAAAGATCTCAATGGTCTAGTCCCAGTGGCAATTTTATCAGATTCTTGGCCGTTAGTCAGTAGTCCGTTCCTGCTCGTCACTCAGTTGTCTCTTTATCTAGATCAAGATGGTCACAGAGATCCGGTCCAAGTAATTATTCAATGGTCTGGCCTCACTGGTCACTCCATCCTGTATCAGACAGAGCAGGACTTAATGACCAATGAGGCCGGATAGCTCCGGAGGGTGACTGTATGGTCACTCGTTAGCCCAGCACCTATGGTCATTCGGTTATCCATCTTCGGACGGTTACTCGGCAAATTGGCTCCTCTGGTCACTCAACGGACCAGCTCCGGAAGGTCATTCGGTAGCCCGGATCTCCGGTCACTCAGTGGTCCAGCTCCTGATATGACTGGGTAATCGGGCCTTGTAGTCCGACTCCAGACGGTCAGTCGGTAACTCGGCCCCTGTAGTCCGCCTCCGGACGGTCAGTCGGTAACGGCCCCTGTGGTCCGCCTCCGGACGGTCAGTCGGTAACTCGGGCCCTGAGGTCCAGCTCCGGACGGTCAGTCGGTAACTCGGGCCCTGAGGTCCAGCTCCGGACGGTCAGTCGGTAACTCAGCCCCTATGGTCCGGCTCCGGATGGTCAGTCGGTAACTTGGGCCCTGAGGTCCGGCTCCGGACGGTCAGTCGGTAACTCGGACACTGAGGTCCGGCTCCGGACGGTCAGTCGGTAACTTGGGCCCTGAGGTCCGGCTCCGGACGGTCAGTCGGTAACTTGGGCCCTGAGGTCCGGCTCCAACGGTCAGTCGGTAACTTGGGCCCTGTGGTCCGGCTCCGGACCGTCAGTCGGTAGTCCAGCCCAGTGCTCCGCTTCCGGACAGTCACCGTTGCCGCGGCACCGCGGCGCGAGCCCGCTCTGGGCGGGAGGCGGCCCGTGCTGCGCGCGTCGCCCCACGCGGGAGACCCCGTGCTGCCAGTCGGGGAGGCGGCAAGATGGCGGCTGCAGGCTGAGCCAGGCGGGCGGGGGGAGGGACGAAGGCCAAGTGGAGTCCGCGCTGCTGCGAAGGGGAACGAATAAATACCGGAGCCCGGCCACCGCAGCGGGATAAAACTGTTGGAAGAAGAAGAAGCGGTGGCGCGATGAGGGTTTAACACCAGGAAGCGCCCGTGAGGAGGCGGCGGGCCGGCAGCGGGAAGCGCTTTGTCCGGCCCCCCTGTCAGCGGGGGCCCGTGGCTTGGTCTCGGGCCTAGTCTTTGGGAGAATGAGCGCCGTGTAAGGCGATTTATTTTCCTCTGCCATCTTCACTGGGTCGTGACTCTTATTGTTTGTTCGAAGCGGGGAGATCGGCGGCCGATCGCCTCCTCCTGCCGCGCTGCGCTGCGGCCATGGCGGACACCCGGCGGCGGGTGAAGGTGTACACGCTCAACGAGGATCGGCAGTGGGACGATCGTGGTACCGGGCACGTCTCGTCCAGCTATGTGGAGCGCCTGAAGGGAATGTCGCTGCTGGTACGGGCCGAGTCTGACGGTAAGAACCCGGGGGATCATTGACCTGATGAAGCTGGGGGCAAAGGCCTTGGCCGTGGAGTAATACTGGGCTCTGTTACAGGTAGTCTGTCGTACCCCTCAGACAATTTTTACAGTATTTATACATACCTCATTCACCCACGTTCATCTTTTGAGATCCTGCCCTCCCTCATCCCAAACTAGAACGAAGTTACTTGTTAAGAACCTCTTCTTATTTATCAATTTATATATGTTTTTGTTGTGAAGAGGTGTCTTGGCTATACATTGCTAATCATATTCGATAGTGGTGCTCAACGATCAGTGGATGAAGGATAATTCAGTTGGTGATAATCTTCAGGGTTATTTATTATTCACTCCAAAAGTTGCTAGATGTGAACTGGGACATGAGTTCTGATGTACTTTGAAAGTTATATTCAAAGGTGATGGTATTTGAAAGGAATGATATGTAAATTTGTAAACCCCTGATACGTTTTTATTTGCCAGTATTTGTTGAATTTTACTTAGAGAAGGGGTACTATTTTGAGAATATTCGGTCTAAATATGTGTTTAAAACTAATCATGTAACCCTAGAGTAACACACACAAAATGCTGGAAGTCACCGTCTATGGAGAAGAATATTGAATTGAATTGACTTTGTTACTTACATCCTTCAAACACATGAGGAATAAAACTAAACAGTCAATGTTTATGCTGAGACCCTTCATCATCTAACACCTGTTTTTAGCACTTTTTTATAGTGATTGATACTCTGTTGCTGTTTGAGTAGGGTGAGATGGTCTAGATCCACTAGAAATATTGGTCCAAGGCGAGTTGTTGGTTAGTTGTTTCCCATTTACTCAGATGTTACAAGTCGAGGGTGCCAGAGTGGCACAGAATTTACTGCTGCTGTTTTACAGCTTCAAGAACTCATCCTGACCTCAGATGCTATCCTTATTGAGTTTATTTTTGCAACACACACAAAATGCTGTTTTTTGAGTTTTTGATCCTCGTGTTTGAGTTTATTATTCTCCCTTGGCCATATAGATTTTCCCCAAGGTGCTTTCCTTTCCTCCTACATCCCAAAGACCTGTCTGTGGTGTCTTCTGTGAATAAGCCCTTGGTGTAGGTAAATGGACATGTGGGCAAGAATAAATTGTGGAAATAAAAGGCAGCAAATGGGATTGATGGGATTCTGTCTATGGCAAGTAGGCATGGACTGAATGGCTTCTCCTATAATATGACACGGAAACAAACGCATAAAAATTCTATGCTATATTTTTTTTTAAAAATTAGAGGTGCAACACTGTAACAGACCATTCCAGCCCAACAAGCCCACGCTGCCCAGTTGTGCACATTTGACCCAATTAACCCATATGCCTTTGGAATATGGGAGGAAACGGGAGCACATGGAGGCTGGTGCCGGAATGTGTGGTTACACTTATGGGCTGCGCCCTGCACATCCCTAGGTGTGTGTTGGTTGTTAATGCAAGTGATGCATTTCACTATATGTTTGAATATGTATTTGATAAATTAATCTGAAAATGAAATTAAAAGGAAAATGTTGGAATACTCAGCTGGTCAGCAAAAATCTGGAGATAGAGAGGCAAGAGACTGTGATGCTGTATGTAGGGCAATGAACAATCGACTGGAGGAACTCAGCAGTCAGGCAGCATCTGTGGGAGGAAAGAAGTTGTCAATGTTAAACATCAAAGCCCTGCACCAGGGTTTTAACCCGAAACATTTGTGATTCCTTTCTTCCCACAGACGCTGCTTGACTCACTGAGTTCCTCCAGTAAATTGTGGGAAAGAGAATTAGCATTTCAGTTCTGATGAATGGCTATCCACTTGAAAAATTGAGTCTTTTTCTTGCCAGGGATGCAGTCTGACCAAGTGTCAAAGTCACCGAAATGGGCCATTTAGCCCTGCCTATCCATGCAAACCATTTCATTCATTTACACTAATCTCATTAAACAGCGCTTGGTACGAAGCTTTCTATGTCTTGGAAGTTTAACTGCTTGTTCAGGTGCTTCCGAAGTGTTCCACCAGACTCTGCATTCCAAACTTCAATTGTCGGTGTAAAACTTTCTTCCTTGTATGTTTAAACATTTTACTCCATATTGTAAATGGATGCCATCTGGTTTATAGACATTTCTGCAATGGGGAAAATGTTTAATACTCTGCCTATGTCTCATAATGTGAGGTTTCCCCTTTGGCTGCTCCACCTCAAGATGATCATACATAGTCAATCCAGCCTCTCATCCCGGCCAACATCCAGATAAATCTCGTCTGTGCCATCTCCAAAGTAATCACGTCCTTTCCATACTGGAGTAACTGACCTGCACAATATTGCAAGTGTGACCTTCCCAATGTTTTGTAAAACTGTACTGTAACTTCTCTGTTCTAAGAGTCTGTGTCCCAGTTAATGAAGGAGAACATACATTTTTTAACCACCCTGTCTACTGTGCTGTCACATTCAGGAGTAGAGATTCTTCTGTTTAATAGATTCAGATTAATTTATTTATCACATGTACATTGAAACATGCACGTCCATTAGTACTTACATCCACTGTGATGAAGTGCTTTGAGAGGTTGGCGATGAAACATTTCAACTCCTGCATGAGAAGTGACTTGGATCCACTTCAATTTGCCTACTGTCACAACAGGTCAACAGCAGATGCCATTTCATTGGCTCTTCACTCAATCCTGAAACATCTGGACAGCAAAGATGCTTAGAACACATAGTCTTCATTGACTACAGCTCAGCATTCAATACCATCATCCCCTCAAAACTCATCAATAAGCTTCAAGTTCTAGGCCTCAATACCTCCTTGTGTAACTGGATCCTCAATTTCTTCACCTGCAGGCCCCAGTCAGTTTGGTTTGGCAACTGCATCTTCTCCACAATCTCCCTCAGCACAGGTGCGCCACAAGGCTGTGTGCTTAGCCCCCTGCTCTGCTTGCTTTATACTTGCGTTCTGGGTCCAGCACATAAATACCATTACGAAGAAAGCACTTCTTAGAAGTTTGCGAAGATTCTGCACGTTATCTAAAACTAACAAACTTCTATAGATGTGTGCTGGAGAGTATATTGACTGGTTGCATCACAGCCTGGCATGGAAGCAAAAATGCCCTTGTATGGAAAAGGCTGCAAAAGGTAATGGATATGGCCCAGCCCATCAAAGATAACACGGTTCTCACCATTGAGCACATCTACATCGAGTGCTGTCACAGGAAAGCAGCAACCTATCATCAAGGACCCCCCCCCCCCCCCAAACCATGCAGGCTATGCTGTTTTCTTGTTGCTGCAATCAGGAAGGAGGTACAGGGGCCTCAGGGGCTGAGGATAACTTCACTCGCCCATCACTGAACTGGACCTGCTTTCAAGTACTCTTCATCTCATGTTCTCGATATTTATTGCTTAATATTAATATTATTATTATGTCTTTTTTCCCTCTTGTCCGGAAGTGCTACCCTGGAGTAATGCTGTTTCATGTGGCTATATTCATGAGTATTCATGTATGGTTGAATGACAATTAAACTTCAACTTGAACTTCTTTTTGTATTTATAGTTCTAATGTTTTTTTTTGCACGTCTTTCATTGATTCTATTGTGTTTCTTGTATTTACTGTGATTGCCTGCAAGAAAATGGATTTCAGGGTTCTATATGATGACATATATGTACTTTGATAATAAATTTACTTTGAACTTTGAAACATATTGTACAGTAAAATTCATCTTTTGCATTAACAACCAATATAATCTCGGGATGTGCTGGAAGCAGCCTGCAACTGTTGCTTCTTGTTCAGGTGCTAACATAGCATGCTCACAATGTTCAGGTGAATACACAGTATCTACAACAGCAACAGAGAAGGTGTAATAGGCTGGTGTGTGCTTGTTGGTCTGGAAGAATCTGTTACTGTGCAGTATCTTAAATGAATGAATAAAACAAACCACAACACAACAACAACAACCATGAAACAAAACAATAGCAAAACGAAGCAACACACAAAATTGGGGGAATTCAGCAGGTCAGACAGCATCTATTGAAGTGAGTAAATGGTCAACATTTCGGCCTGAGACTCTTTTTCAGGACTGAAAAGGGAAGGGGGAGGACACTAGAATAAAAAGGTGGTGGGGAGGGAAAAGAGACTAGCCAGAAGGTGATAGTGAAGCCAGGTGGGTGGGAAAGGTAAAGGGCTGGAGAAGAAGGAACTGGTTGGAGAGGAGAGGGGACCCAGGGGGAAGTGATAGGCAGACGAGAAGAGGTAAAAGGCCAGATTGGGGAATAGAAGAAGTGGGGAGGGTGCGGGGGGAAACTTTTTTTTACCGGAAAGAGAAATCGATATTCATGCCATCAGATTGGAGGTTACCCTGGTGGAATACAAGGTGTTGCTCCTCCACCCTGAGGGTGACTTCATCTTGGCGTAAGAGGAGACCATGAGCAGACATCAGAACAGGAATGGGAATCGGAATTAAAATGCTTTGGCCTCTGGGAAGTTCCGCTTTTGCCGGATGGAGTGGAGGTGCTCAACAAAGCAGTCCCCCAGTTTGAGGTGTCTCACCAATGTAGTGGAGGCCGCATCAGGAGCACCAGACATAATAGATGACCCCAGCAGATCTGCAGGTGAATTGTTGTCTCCCCTGGAAGGACTGTTTGGGGCCCTGAGTGGAGGTGAGTGGGCAGGTGTAACATTTGGGCTGTTTGCAGCGATAGGTGCCAAGAGGGAGATTAGTGGAGAGCGATGAATGGACAAGGGAATCGCAGAGAGAGTGATCCCTGAGAAAGTGGAAGGGAAAGCAAAGTAAACCCTTTTTCTCCCACCCAAAACACTGACAGACTTTTAACATAGTCAACACTATGTTGGGTTCCATTATTCATTGTGCATGTCATGACTTGAGCTCCCAAAATGCATCACTTCACACTTACCGGGATGATGTTCCATCTGCTGTTGCTCTGCTGAATTTACCAGATGATCAATATCTTGCCGTAACCAAATCTGTTTGTTGTTCCCAACATTTTGTCTTTTATGCTAGATAATGTACCCTTTACTGTAGCTGTAAAGGACCACCTGATTTTACAAAGTTTGTTTTGATCCTTTGAGCTAGAAATACCAAACCGGTATGTTTATTTGATCTATAGAGTCCAAGTTTACTTTAACACTTCATACCGTGCTTTAAAAGTTGCTTTCTTCAAGACAGCTGTGATTGAAAATCCTTGTGTTAGTGTGTGGAATACCAGCCATTGTCCCAAACTTGTTCACTAACCAGTGTGCACACTACATATTTATTCAGTGAGTCTTGTGGTATTAATAAACTGAAAACATCATTTGGTCATTTTTATACCATGGTTATTTAGTTGTTCATTTTGAAATTAACTCCTCTCATTGTCTTCTTTGAGCTGCTGCTTCACCTTGGCCGAATCACCTCCTGAGAACTGCGCTGGTTTCATCTAACAGAACAATAAGATAACGGCAACACACACAGAACACCTCATATTCTGTCTGGGTAGCCTCCAACCTGATGACATGAACATCGATTTGTCTAACTTCTGGTAATTTTTTCCCTCTTTCCCCCTTCTCTCTTTTCCTTTCCCCATTCTGGCTCCCCTCTTACCCTTTCTCTTCCCCTGTCCTGCCTGTCATCTTCCTTGGTGCCCTTCCATCCCTTTCTCTCATAGTCCATTCTCCACTCCTGTCAGATTCCTTGTTCAGCCCTTTACCTTTTCCATCTATCACCTCCCAGGTTCTCACTTCAGCCCACTCCCCCACCCACCCACCCACCTTCCCCCTCACCTGTTCTCACCTTTTATCTGCCCACTTGTGCTCCTTTTCCACCCGTCCCCCTACCAGCTTCTTCTAGCTTCTGTTCCCTTCCTTTCCCACCCTGATGAAGGGTCTTAGCCCAAAACATTGACTGTTTATTCCTGCCCATGGATGCTGTGCCTGCTGTTTTCCTCCAGCATTGTGTGTGTGTTACTCTGGATTTCCAGCATCTGCAAAATTTCATGTGAATAAGATAACTGATTTGTTTGAGTATCTGTGGTTTGTTTAACATTGACAATATGGCCTAAAAATGTTATCACAATGTTTTTAAGGTGTAGCAAATAATATAGCTGTTCATAGGACAGAAAAATGCGTTTTGATCCTCTATGTCCAAACCGAGCAAAAATGGAGCAATTTAGATTATTCCCATATCCTGTTTCTTAGTCTGTTCCTTGATTACTTTTTAACTATTTCCATCACCTTGTAGACACAGAGAAAAGGAATTTCCTCATCTTATCTCTGAATCTTTAAATTCTCTATTGAGTTTATCATCAAGGGAACTGAGACAGTCCGTGCCCTCAGAATTTTACAGGCATCAGGTAGAATTCCCCTTGCTCTGTTCTGTTGGAAAGAAAACATCCAGAGCCTAGTCGGTGTTGTATCATTGTGGATTTCCTCTGCAGTTTTTCTAGATGTGTCACCTCCTTTCTATAGTGAGAGTCCAGATATAAACATTATAACTCTGTTATGACCTAGTTACAATTCCAACTCTGCTCTTGTATTCTGTGCTACAGACTAATACAGACAAGCGTCCACGTGCTTTCTTAACCACCATATATTCCTGTCCTGGTACCTTCAGGGGTCTGTGAACACATGCTCTAAGATTCCTCTGTATCAGTATCCTAACATTTAGTGTGTGTACTCCTGGCTTGTTTTCTCTCCCCAAATGCATTGTCTCATGTTCATGGATGAAATTTCAATTGCCATTTTTGATCTCTTTTTTGACTGGTCTGTTGATATCTCACTGTCTTCCACAAATTTCTTGTTAACCATGCTGCCATATTTTGCAGTAAGGCAGAAATGGCTTTGCAGGTATTTTTAAGTGAATGTAGCGACATGGTTCAAAGGACGAGAGAATTTATTCCAAAGCATTTTTGTGGAAGTTATTTCAGATTCATCTGGGCAACAGCGTATCCAGACAGATGAAAACCTGCATTTTGGAAAAGATCTTTATTTGTCATGTGTACATTGAAACATGTAGTGAAGTACGTTGATGGCGTCAAATCAAATCAGCGAGGCTTGTGCTGAGCAACTCGCAGATGTTTCTCACAACTCACTAACCCAAACTGTAGATCTTGGAATGTGGGAGGAAATCGGCATGTTCGCAGGGAGAATGTACAGACTGCTTACAGGTAGTGGCTGGAATTGAACCCTGATTTTTGGGGGGTGGAGTGGTCAGACTGGTACTGTAAAGCAATGCATTGACTGCTGCACTCCATGCACTATCCATTGAC
Organism: Mobula hypostoma; assembly: GCF_963921235.1. NCBI lineage: Eukaryota > Metazoa > Chordata > Chondrichthyes > Myliobatiformes > Myliobatidae > Mobula > Mobula hypostoma. The sequence goes on along the minus strand of NC_086097.1, from coordinate 28,875,841 downwards.
TAACTAAATGATTGCTTAATTTAAACTAGCATTATTAATGTATATTCGTATCACTTTAAGACTGTTGAGCTCAAATTGTTTACTCAATTATAAAAAAACTAGGAACAGGACTGGCAATGTGCAAGCTCAAACTTGTTCCAATCCTCTGTTTCAAATTTGTTTTTTTTTTATTTCTTTGATTCTTTAATTTTCTTTTATGTCCAAAAAACTATCGCAGCCTTAAGGACTGAGCATCTAAAACACCTGGCATGGAGAATATCAATATTCACAACCTTCCCAAGTAAAGAAATTTCTTATCATCTCATTCCCAGTTTGTCTCAATAACAGTAGCTATATTTAACCAGTTGACTGTGAAGCAGCTTGTCCTAAGAATGTGAAAACTGCTACATAAACCCAAGTTGTTTTAATTAGTCTTATGAGAAAGCAACAGTTTTATGTAAATGTTAAAAATGTGTTAACTGCAGTTGAAGCTTGAAAATGTTTTTCTACATAAATCCTCTTATTTCTTGAATAATGCTATTAGGATAGCAAACTGAATATCATAATCCACAGGAACTACTGTGTCATCAGTGCATACACTGAATTCTAGTGGGGTGAGCAATCTCACTGATTTTATAAATTGAATGACTTGTTTTGTATGATTAGAATTGTGCATATGGAGGATTGGTAAATGCGTAGAGCAATAAAAGCCACAAAAGAAAGTATTTTCCCCTTTATACTTGGAAATGATATTACAAAGAAACTAATATTTATTAATTAATCTTTTGTATTGCTTTATTGTTTATATAGTATAGGTTTGAGATTGTACTTTGATGCAGGTGCAGCTTTGCAATAGGTATGGTAGCAATTTTTGGTTATTCCTCTTTTTGATGTAAGTTTGCAGCTACAATTTGCTTTATTTATGGTTAATAAGTGTCATCTAATTAACCATGTCAGATATGGGAAATTTTCATGCATTTCTTCTCACTGTGTGAAGCACTCAGTGTTACAACTCCATGTTTTTGTTTTTTTTAGACTTGCTACAAAGCTCCTGAGTGTATAATTCTATGATGCTGTACTGATTGGAGGTTTTCCAAATAATGCAAGCAGTTTGAAATAATTAATTATGGGGCATCACACAAAAGGTCTATTGTATTACATTCCCTCTCCATCCTTTCCCTTATTTTCTGACTTACCCAATAGTACCTGATTTTCATCCTTTTAGCAGTGAGGACTATTTTCCTGTCTTCGATTATCCAAGATATTTCCATCAGATACCAATGTTGCTGGTCAGTTTGAGACTGTGCAAATAAAGTTTGATCAGTTGCACACTTTGCTGTCTGTACACAAGTGCTACATTGATGCACATGTATTTTTAATTCCGTACCAAAACTACACCTTTGCCTCAGCTTCTTCATGTGTAGAGGAGTGTAATTATATAGTTGGTATGTTTTTTTTTAAAAACTGATGCATATGTTTATGCTTTGTAAAATGCTACCATTTGAAAATTCCACTAATTGCTATTAATGCTGATTAAACTCTTCTCTGGCTTCCAGCTGGGTACAGCTATCAATTTTAACTGACGTTTCTGTGACAAACTCGACCATCCCTGAAGAGGAAGGCAGAGTTTGTCATTAAAACACCTGTTATAATCAATACCTGTACCTGGCTGGAAGCCCGAGAAGTGTTTAGTCAGCATCAATAGCAATTAGCAAAACTTATTCATCATATGCACTGGAAAAGCAATAGATCTTTTTTGCTATTGACGCTGTTTGAATCAGTGTCGCTCTACTACAGTACAAATGAACTCTCCCTTGCACCAGCTGGGAGTTTTGAATATTATAGACTCGTAGAGCACGTAAACAGGCCCTTTGGCCCATCTAGTCCATGCCAAACTGTTTTGTTGTCCAGTCCCATCTACCTGCAACCAGACCATAGCCCTCCATACCCCTCTGATCTGCATATCTATCCAAACCTCCCTTAAATGTTGCATTTGAATCTGCATCCACCACTTTCACTCGTTCCACACTGGCACCATTCCCTCCCCTCAAGTTCCCCTTGATATTTCACCTTTGGCCTATATGTCCTCTAGTTCTAATCTCGCCCAACCTCGTTGGGGGAGGGAGGAAAGTCCTTCATTTTGTTTTAGCTATTTTCTATTTAAAAAATATAAGGTATTTAATTTGGATACCTCTCAGTAATTCAGTAGTAATGGAAAATATTACAGAAAGTGGTGGATACAGCCCATTCCACCCCATTGAGCAAATTTACAAAGAACACTGCCGCAAGAAAGCAGCATTTATCAAGAGCCCCACCATCCAGGCCATGCGCCCTTCTCGATGCTACCATCGGGAAGGAGGTACAATTTTATTTGTGCTATTTGTATATTGGTTGTTTGTGACTTTGTATATAGTTTTTTCTTTCTTTTGTAATTCTTGGTTTGTTAGCAGCTTAATATAGGGGATGATAGCCCCTGGCCCGACCAAACTTAAGAAATCTTGTTTGGGTGGATGCTGTGCGATATGTCCCCTGTTACAAATCGGTACCACGGAATAACAAACAGTACACAATATGTGATTAAACGATTGAGCTTTATAATTCTTAATTTGACTATATGGTTAGTAAAGAAAACTAAAAAAAGAAAAAGGGCCCATCCTCATGAAATAGTCTAATGTGCAACATTGGAGCTCACTGATAGGGCAGTTCGTCCACCATCGACCTCCTCCGATCGTCAGACCCTCGCTCCAAGTCCACTCCGTATGGCGGTCCAACTCTCTCCATTCGCGTCTTCTCTCCTCATCTTTCCCCAGCAAAAGACCGCGAATTCCCAGCTCCCAGACACACAAGAAAGAACAACATCCCACTCATTGGCTAACGTCCCCGTTATCTCTAGTCGTTACCCAAACATTGCTGCTACAGAGAAACCTTTACCTTAGCAGTGGAACATTACAGAGAAGCCATTACGTTAGCAGTGAAACCTTACAGCACATTACACTTTATTTCCCTGTAACGGTTTACAAGAAAATTAATCTCGAGGTAGTATGTGGCGACATATATGTACTTTGACAATAAATTTACTTTGAGTTTTTACTAAGTATAGGCATTTTGGTAATGCTTGAGTGCTGCTGTCCTTGCACTAATTAAAAGAATGAATATCTGTATTTGTAATTTATTAAAAGAAACAATTGATGGATTTGTTTCTGATAATCCTATTTTTCTCTGTAATCAGAGTCAGTCACCATAGCTTGTACAGGTAGTTGGATTAATGTGTGGTCTTCTATACATAGAGTAGGTGGCACCATCCAGCTTGTATTCGAGTTAGCCATTTTCAGCTGAGATGGCATTTAGGAATGAGGCTCAAAACATTTTTTTAGAGTAGGAGGACAAATTCACCTCAAGGTCTTAGTACTAATTGGTATCTTGTAAACCTGCCCCAGTACCACTCCCCCCCCCCCCCCAGCTTTATCCAGATTTAAAATTTTTTTTTTCTAGTTGATTAAATTCAGCCCTAGAGTCTGGCATAGTTTGTAATGAGAATTAAGGCCCAAAAGGCCACTGTCACATTCATTTTTTTCAGCACTAAGCTCATGAATAAATATCAAGGTATCCCAATTGCACCAGCAAGCATTGTGGGAACACCTTCACCAAATGAATTGTAGCAACTTGTTAACACCTTGTAGGGAATTAGGAATTGACAATAAAGGCTGGTCATGTTAGTAACATCCAAATTCTGCAAAAACCTTTTTAAAAGATAAAAGGAGTGGGGGTTAGATTGATCTTGGAGTAGATTTAAAAAGTCAGTGGGACATGGGCTGTAGGGCATGTACTCTGCTTTATGGTTAAGGGTTAAGTTGATGGGCATGAATGATCCAAACAGTACCATAAAGCAGTACCATAAAAGCCTAAAATTGTTCTTACCTCAGTCTGGTTGATTTGGTTCTGAATAAACCAGCCCACTCAGTGATTCAGAGATGGTTCATAGACTGAGTGGGAAGATCATGTTATCTTCTTCTGAGTTACTCTCTTTGTCTTGGTAGCTGGAAAAGCATTTTCTTCGAAGTGACGTAACGAAACGCAGAGCCTTCCTCGGTTGCTTTATTTACTATATCAGCAGCGTGATTTACTATTACACATTTTACAGACGCATTTTTCAACAAGATTGAAAAGATTGGGTGAGAAACTTTAGAGACAAATTTAGCAAACATTACTGAATATTCTGGTTTTTAAACTTCAAGCAGAAAATTGACGTTTTATGATCTCCCAAGGTAGTTTGTTTGACAGCACCTCTTTGATCTTGTGCCTATTTAACATTGTTGATGTTCCTTTTACTGACTGAAAATAGTTTTGCACTAAATTGTAATCTATTGTACATGATGAAATAGAGACAATTTAGTGCAAAGCATGTAATCCATGGCCTTCTGCTTGCAGATTTTAATTATCACATTGTTCAGTAGTACTCTTGAGTATGATTAAATGTTGTTCTGGTGAAGGTGATTGTAGACCCTTAAGTAGTGATGGTGATGTTTTCCCCCCATTTTGGAATTGGTTGGCGAATGCGGAGAAATTTGTCTGGTGTTAATGAAGAATCAGTGATGCATTACTCCAGTTAGGATGGAGATACATTTCTGAAGAACCAGGATGCAGCTAAAAGGATGAATTGTGACTTTGGAGATAAGTGACTTCCCAGAATTTGTTCGCATTCGTAGAGAATATTTGTTATAGTTATAGTACGGTTGATGGAGACCACTCTCCGCTGAACATCGATGACTCCTCTGTAGAGATCGTTAAGAGCACCAAATTTCTTGGTGTTCACCTGGTGGAGAATCTCACCTTGTCCCTCAACACCAGATCCATAGCAAAGAAAGCCCAGCAGCGTCTCTACTTTCTGTGAAGGCTGAGAAAAGTCCATCTCCCACCCCCCCATCCTCACCACATTCTACAGAGGTTGTATTGAGAGCATCCTGAGCAGCTGCATCACTGCCTGGTTCAGAAATTGCACCATCTTGGATCGCAAGACCCTGCAGCGGATAGTGAGGTCAGTTGAGAAGATCATCAGGGTCTCTCTTCCCTCCATTGCAGACATTTACACCACATGCTGCATCCATAAAGCAAACAGCATTATGAAGGATCCCACGCACCCCTCATAAGAACTCTTCGCCCTCCTGCCATCTGACAAAAGGCACCGAAGTATTCAGGCTCTCACGACCAGACTATGTAAGAGTTTTTTCCCCCAAGTCATCAGACTCCTCAATACCCAGAGTCTGGACTGACACCAACCTACTGCCCTCTACTATGCATATTTGTTGCATATCTTGTTTATTATTTATTGTAATGCCTGCACTGTTTTGTGCACTTTAGGCATTCCTGGGTAGGTCTGTAGTCCAGTGTAGTTTTGTGTTGTTTTTTTTAACATAGTTCAGTGTAGTTTTTGTATTGTTCACGTAGCACCGTGGTCCTGAAAAACATCTGGTTTTTACTGTGTACTGTACCAGCAGTTATGGTCGAAATGACAATAAAAAGTGACGTAATGTTAATTTCAGAAGTTGATGTAAGCAATGTTTCTTCTTTGTACTTTAGAAAGGGTTAATTTATTTGCTTTATGTTAAGGGAAATATTTTATCTTTTTGACTAGATTCATGATGGTAAGATGATGTAAGCTGTTAAGAAAGCTTAGTTAATTTGGTAATAAGTGATCAAGGAGTGCATAAAATATTTCTTTGTGAACCTCATTTGCCCACAACGTTCAGTAACCTTCACCTAAGCAGTGTCAATTACACTGTGAAATGTTTTGAGTATGCTTGCCTCACTGACTAATATTGCAATTGTAAAACCAAGTTTTTGCTGAATCGGAAACAACAGGAATTCTGCAGATGCTGGAAATTCAAGCAACACACATCAAAGTTGCTGGTGAACGCAGCAGGCCAAGCAGCATCTATAGGAAGAGGCGCAGTCGACGTTTCAGGCCGAGACCCTTCGTCAGGACGAAGGGTCTCGGCCTGAAACGTCGACTGCGCCTCTTCCTATAGATGCTGCTTGGCCTGCTGCGTTCATCAGCAACTTTGATGTGTTTTGCTGAATCGGGATGCTTATGGCTTCATTTAATAGACTTGACCACAGTAGTGATCCTTTATTCATTGCGGTAGTTAAAGCAGCTCCAGCAGAACACATTAATTTCTTTTCAGCTGTTCATAGTATCTGAAAGTTATAGTCAAATAACTATAATAATTGACCAAATTTGCACATTGCCAGTGTAATTAATTTTTCAGTTGCATTGACAGATGAGTTCAAACTCCTACCATAATCTAAAGGTGGCTTGTGAAATTGTTTCTTGGTGTATTTTTTTTTTGGCCAGTACAGTGTTCTTTCTTGCAATAAAGAGTAGTTATTTCATTAACTTAATGGAAGTTAGTTTTCCTCACTTGTCTGTTTACATTGCATAGATAATTGTATTATTAATAGATTAATCCAAAGAATCAATTTTACATCTAGTTATTTAAACTAAAATATATATATTTGCCACTTGCCTCATCGGGTCTGCTCCACCATTTTCTCATGGCTGATCCATTTCCTTCTCAGCCCCAATCTCCAGCCTTATGCCCGTAACCCTTCATTTCCTGACTAATCAAGAATCTATCAACCTCTGCCTTAAATATACCCAATGACTTGGTCTCCACAGCTGCCTGTGGCAACAAATTCCACATGTTTACCACCCTCATCTCTTCTAAATGAACATCCCTCTATTCTGAGGTTGTGCCCTCTGATCCTAGACTACCCCCACCAACTGATACGGCTCCTACTGATTCCTCAGGCAGTTTCTTGTTTGCATGAACAGCAAGGATGTGGTCTTAGACCCTTCCCAGTCTTTCTGAGCTATATAGGTTTAGGGTAAAAGGCTAAAAAGTGGATCTGACAGGTAAGTTTTTTTGCATTAGTAGCAAGCAGACAGAGGTGGTGGTAGAGGATATTACAAGGACTGTTTTAAAGTTATTTGGACGGTTACATGGATGGAAAGGGTTTAGAAAGATGTGGACCAAATGCAGGAAATGAGGTTAGTGTGGCGACCCACTTTCTGGCACCCATGAACCGGCTCACAACAGCAGTCCTGCCCCAGGGAGGGCGGGGAACGGGAAGGCTTTAAAGCAGGCCGCGAAGTTTGAATAAATCTCTTTCATTGCAACTCTAACTCACTCCGTGTGGTTATTCTAGCGCTATGTGTAGCACACCGCTACAATTGGTGACCCCGACGGCCCAAACGATATTTGGACCAGAGATGACCGACGCTGCATCTGTTCACGCAGTTTCATTAAAACTGCCAAGCTTCTGGACGCTGCGACGCCAATTATGTTTCGAACAAGCAGAAGCACAATTCCACATTCGGCAGATAACCTCGGAGTCCACTCGCTACTACTACGTGCTGAGCTCACTCGACCAGGAGACAGCTGCACAAGTTGAGGAGTTTATACAGTCGCCCCCGGAGGACGGCAAATACACAGCATTCAAAGCCCTGCTCATAAGGACTTTCGGACTCTCACGGCGCGAACGAGCACGCCGCTTAATGCACCTGGATGGTTTGGGAGACAGGCCGCCGTCAGCATTAATGAACGGGATGCTGGCCCTGGCTGAAGGACACAAACCCTGCCTCATGTTTGAGCAGGCGTTCCTAGAGCAACTGCCCGAGGACATATGCCTGCTGCTGTCCGACGCAGATTTCAGCAACCCCCGGGAGGTAGCGGCCCGAGCAGATGTGCTGTGGAATGCCAGGAAAGAGATAGGGGCATCCGTCGCACAGATCACCAAGCCGCGTGCCCAGTGACAGACCAGACCAGGCCCGGCAGCAGAGCCTACAAAACCTGGCGACGGGAGTGAGGAGCCCAACGAACAATGGTGTTTCTACCACCAGCTGTGGGGTACAGAGGCCCGCCGCTGCGGACCACCCTGCAAATTCCCGGGAAATGCCAGGGCCAGCCGCCGCTGATGGCTACGGTGGCTGGCCATCAGGACAGCCTCCTGTACGTCTGGGACAAGCAGTCGGGACGCCACTTTTTGGTCGACACCGGAGCGGAGATCAGCGTCTTACCTCCAACGAGTTACGACACCCGCAACAGAGAACCGGGACCCACCCTGAGGGCCGCAAATGGCAGCACAATACGAACCTACAGCACCCGCACGGTACGGCTATAGTTCAGCTCCAGCCAGTTCAGTGGGACATCACACTGGCCGCCGTGGCCCAACCACTCCTGGGGGCGGAATTTCTACGAGCCCACAGCCTGCTGGTCGACCTGCAAGGGAAGTGATTAGTCCACGCCAAGACTTTTCAGACGTTCTCCCTGGGTGAAGCACAGTTGCCAGCCCCACACCTGGACTCCATCACGCTGTCCGACGACGAATTCACCAGGGTCCTGGCAGATTTCCCATCAGTACTGACACCGCAGTTCACGGCAGCCATGCCCAGACACGGAGTACAGCACCACATCCCGACCCAGGGACCACCCCTCCACGCCCATGCTCGAAGGCTTCCCCCAGACAAGCTCCGACTGGCGAAGGAGGAGTTCAAGATGGTGGAGGAATTGGGGATCATACGACGGTCCGACAGCCCATGGGCCTCCCCCCTTCACATGGTGCCCAAGGCAACGGGGGGCTGGAGACCATGCGGTGACTACCGCAGGCTGAACGAGGCTACAACGCCAGACTGCTACCCTGTGCCGCACATTCAAGACTTTGCAGCAAATCTACACGGCGCAAGAATCTTTTCCAAGGTAGACCTCGTCCGGGGATACCATCAAATCCCTGTACATCTGGACGACATCCCCAGAACAGCACTTATCACCCCGTTCGGACTTTTCGAATTCCTCCGAATGCCGTTTGGTCTAAAGAATGCCGCACAGACTTTCCAGCGGCTAATGGACGCGGTTGGACGCGACCTGGACTTTGCATTCATCTATTTGGACGACATCCTCATAGCCAGCAGTAGTCGGCAGGAGCATCTGTCCCACCTCCGCCAGCTCTACTCCCGCCTGAGCGAATTCGGCCTTACAATCAACCCAGCCAAATGCCAGTTTGGACTCGACACCATCGACTTCCTGGGCCACAGGATTACTAAAGACGGGGCAACCCTGCTGCCCACCAAAGTAGACGTGGTCCGCCACTTCCCCCGACCCAACACAATCAAAGGCCTGCAGGAATTCGTGGGTATGGTGAATTTCTACCACAGTTTCCTCCCCTCAGCAGCCTGAACCATGCGACCCCTGTTCACTCTAATGTCGGGTAAGGGCAAGGACATTACCTGGGACGAAGAGGCCGCAACCGCTTTCGTTAAAACCAAAGAAGCCTTGGCAAACGCCGGGATGCTAGTGCACCCCAGAACAGACGTTCCTACTGCCCTCACGGTGGACGCATCCGACACAGCGGTCGGTGGAGTGCTGGAACAACTCATCGAGGGTCGCTGGCAACCCCTGGTGTTCTTCAGCAAACAGCTACGACCACCTGAACTCAAATACAGTGCTTTCGACCGGGAGCTATTGGCAATATACCTGGCAATCCGGCATTTCAGGTACTTCTTAGAAGGTAGGCCCTTCACCGCGTTCACAGACCACAAACCGCTTACCTTTGCGTTCATGAAGGTGTCTGACGCCTGGTCGTCCTGCCAGCAGCGACATCTGTCCTACATCTCCGAGTACACGACGGACATCCGGCATGTCTCCGGAAAGGACAACGTCGTGGCGGACACACTTTCCAGACCTACCATACAGGCCCTGTCCCAGGGGGTGGACTATGCAGCGCTGGCAGAGGCACAGCAGGCAGACGCTGAGATCCCCAGTTACAGGACTGCAGTCTCCAGTTTGCAGCTCCAAGACCTCCCCGTAGGCCCAGGTGAGAGGACCCTACTATGTGACGTAGCTACCGGCCAACCCCGCCCCGTCGTCCCAGCAGCCTGGCGCCGGCGGGTGTTCGAATCCATTCACAACTTAGCGCACCCCTCCATCAGGACAACCGTCCGGCTGGTCGCCAACAGGTTCGTGTGGCATAGACTTCGTAAGCAGGTCAGTGAATGGGCCAAAACGTGCATGCAGTGCCAAATGGCCAAGGTGCAGCGGCACACCAAGGCTCCACCGCAGCAGTTCGAACCCACCCGCCGGAGGTTCGACCACATCCATGTGGATATCATGGGGCCCCTGCCAGTGTCACGAGGAGCGCGGTACCTCCTAACTATGATAGACCGGTTCACCAGATGGCCAGAGGCAGTCCCGCTCAGCGACACCACCTCCGAATCCTGTGCCCGAGCACTGATCGCAACCTGGGTAGCCCGCTTCGGGGTACCGGCCCACATTACCTTCGACAGGGGCGCCCAGTTCACTTCCAGCCTGTGGTCGGCTATGGCCAACCTTTTAGGATCTCAGCTGCACCACACAACTACCTACCACCCACAGTCAAACGGACCAGTGGAGCGCTTCCACCTTCACCTGAAATCGGCTCTCATGGCCCGCCTGGAGGGGCCTAACTGGGTGGACGAGCTTCCCTGGGTCCTGCTCGGAATCCGCACGGTGCCCAAGGAGGATCTGCACAGCTCGCTGGCTGAGTTGGTGTACGGCGCACCCCTGGTAGTCCCAGGAGAGTTCATACCAGCCCCAAGGGGGCAAGAGGAAGAACCCACAGCAGTCCTGGACAGACTACGTGAGAGGCTCGGTAACCTGGCCCCCATCCCCACTTCACAGCATGGACAGAGCCCGACCTGCATACCCAAAGACCTGCAGAACTGTAAGTTTCTTTTTGTACGACGTGGCAGACACTGGGCACCGCTACAGCAGCCCTACGAGGGGCCGTTTAAGGTGATCAGGAACAACGGGTCCACGTTCGTGCCGGACATTGGTCTCGGACGAAGGGTCTCGGCCTGAAACGTCGACTGCACCTCTTCCTAGAGATGCTGCCTGGCCTGCTGCGTTCACCAGCAACTTTGATGTGTGTTGCTTGAATTTCCAGCATCTGCAGAATTCCTGTTGTTCAGGTTTATTATCACCAGCATGTGACGTGAAATTTGTTAACTTAGCAGCAGCAGTTCACTGCAATACATAACCTAACAGAGAGAGAAAAAAATAAATAACAAAACAATAATTAATAAGCAAGTAAATCAATTACATATATTGAATAGATTATTAAAAATGTGCAAAAATGGAAATACTGTATATTAAAAAAAATGAGGTAGTGCCCAAAGCTTCAAAGTCCATTTAGGAATCGGATGGCAAAGGGGAAGAAGCTGTTCTGAATCACTGAGTGTGTGCCTTCAGGCTTCTGTCTCTCCTACCTGGTGGTAACAGTGAGAAAAGGGCATGCCCTGGATGCTGGAGGTCTTTAATAATGGATGCTGTGTTACGTACTGTAACGTTTTAGAAGTAAACCAACAGCAAGAGATTTCACACTGAGTCGGGTTTTAATGTTAAAACCACTATCTTTATTAGTATCTACTTATAATATCGTAACTTAACACTGTTAATATTTGTTTATCTTGGTTATATATATATATGTGTGTGTAATAAAGCTCCCAAACTAAGTTAAGCTTGGGGAAACAAAGCTTAGATGGTAAAGTAGGAAAGTTCAGTTCATCCACGGAAGGAATGATGGGAGAGAGATATTTGTAATCCAGGGTGAAAACGTAGAGAGAAGGCAATTACGTCAAATTCCACAATGGTAATTAATAAATATCAGTTGTCGAAGATCCTCCGTCGAGCCGTTCCAAATCCAGATACAAATTACCACCAGAGTGATCTGTCACAGGGATGTCGTCTTCAAAGGGGTTACCACATAACATAACCAGGTGAGGGTTAACTTAGAGTGGTCCCACAGGACATTCCTTAATCTCCTCCCATGGATTATACGAAGTGACAGCCAAACATTCGATGTGCACTGGATCAATAATTAACCTACCCTTGTGGGTATAGCAGAGTTCCAAAACCCCAGCTTCGACAAGCTGGAGCTGCTATTCTTTCCCAGGTTCGCTTGTCTGTGTGTGTGTCTCTCTCTCTCTCTCTCTCTCTCTCTCTCTCCTGACTGTGTCCTTCTTTTAAAGGTAAACAAGCTGCGAGTCAGTCAGTGAACAACATTATAGTCCTGCCTCACTGAAGTGCTCTTTTAAAGTGACAGTCCACAGTAAATGAAACCTGTGGGTTCATAACAGCTGCCTTTCTGAGACACCGCTCCCTAAAGATGTCCTGGGTACTTTATAGGCTAGTGCCCAAGATGGAGCTGACTAGATTTACAACCTTGTGCAGCATCTTTTGGTCCTGTGCAGTGGGCCCACCATACCAGACAGTGAAGCAGCCTGTCAGAATGCTCTTCACGGTACAACTATTGAAGTTTTTGAGTGCGCAAGCATGAGGAAATCTGAAGATGCTGGAAATTCAAGCAACACACACCAAAGTTGCTGGTGAACATAGCAGGCCAGGCAGCATCTCTAGGAAGAGGTACAGTCGACGTTTCGGGTCGAAACCCTTTGTCAGGACTAACTGAAAGAAGAGCTAGTAAGAGATTTGAAAGTGGGAGGGGGAGGGGAGATCCAAAATGATAGAAGACAGGAGGGGGAGGGATGGAGCCAAGAGCTGGACAGGTGATTGGCAAAAGGGATATGAGAGGATCATGGGACAGGAGGCCTAGGGAGAAAGAAAAGGGGGCGGGGGGGAACCCCAGAGGATGGGCAAGGGGTATAGTGAGAGGGACAGAGGGAGAAAAAGGAGAGAGAGAAAAAGAATGTGTGTGTATGTAAATAAATAACAAATGGGGTACGAGGGAGAGGTAGGGCATTAGCGGAAGTTTGCGAAGTCAATGTTCATGCCATCATGTTGGAGGTTACCTAGACGGAATATAAGGTGTTGTTCCTCCAACCTGAGTGTGGCTTCATCTCTACAGTAGAGGAGGCCGTGGATAGACATATCAGAATGGGAATGGGATGTGGAATTAAAATGTGTGGCCACTGGGAGATCCTGCTTTCTCTGGCGGACAGAGCGTAGGTGTTCAGCGAAATGATCTCCCAGTCTGCGTCGGGTCTCGCCAATATATAGAAGGCCACATCGGGAGCACCGGACGCAGTATATCACCCCAGTCGACTCACAGGTGAAGTGATGCCTCATCTGGAAGGACTGTCTGGGGCCCTGAATGGTGGTAAGGGAGGAAGTGTAAGGGCATGTGTAGCACTTGTTCTGCTTACAAGGATAAGTGCCAGGAGGGAGATCAGTGGGGAGGAATGGGGGGGAACGAATGGACAAGGGAGTCGCGTAGGGAGCGATCCCTGCGGAAAGCGGAGGGGGGGAGGGAAAGATGTGCTTAGTGGTGGGATCCCTAGCGGAAGTCAGTGTTCCCTTGCGAAGTCAATGTTCATGCCATCATGAAGCCATCATGCCATCATCCTTAGCGGAAGTTACGGAGAATAATATGTTGGACCCGGAGGCTGGTGGGGTGGTAGGTGAGGACCAGGGGAACCCTATTCCTAGTGGGGTGGCGGGAGGATGGAGTGAGAGCAGATGTGCGTGAAATGGGGGAGATGCGTTTGAGAGCAGAGTTGATGGTAGAGGAAGGGAAGCCCCTTTCTTTAAAAAAGGAGGACATCTCCCTCGTCCTGGAATGAAAAGCCTCATCCTGAGAGCAGATGCGGCGGAGACGTAGGAATTGTGAGAAGGGGTTGGCATTTTTGCAAGAGACGGTGAGAAGAGGAATAGTCCTGATAGCTGTGAGAGTCAGTAGGCTTATAGTAGACATCAGTAGATAAGCTCTCTCCAGAGATAGAGACAGAAAGATCTAGAAAGGGGAGGGAGGTGTGTTTTTGAGTGTATTTGTTGACATGCCAAGTCGCTTCAAACTCCTAGTAAAGTATAGCCGTTGTCTTGCCTTCTTTATGGCTACATCAATATGTTGGGACCAGGTTAGATCCTCAGAGATCTTGACACCCAGGAACTTGAAGCTGCTCACTCTCTCCACTTCTGATCCCTCATGAGCCATATAATTAATGGATTGAAAGTTAGTCATCTCAGGCTCAGGATGTTGCTGTAAGAATTTCTCAGGTTGTGTCATAGAATAATAGAAAAATTGCTGTATACAAGATAACATGTCCACATCCATGTTCGTTAGTAATGAGCAGTCCCACCTTTTCACATTCAATCTATAGCACCACAGGTTATGACTTTTCAAATACAAATCCAGTTATCATTTAAAATCTAGTGAAGACTTCTCCCACCTTCACCCTATTCAGACAACAAAGTCCAGAGGCTAACGCCCCCCTCTAAGTACCCAAGGCCCAATAAACTTCAGATGCTTTGTCGCTGACTTTCCTGTTGTTGTGGTCAGAAGTGATGTTCAACTGCATTTGGAGTTTATCAATGTGAAGTAGTCCACATCTGCATGTAGTAATGCAAAGATCTCATTTGGCATGGATTGGCAAGTAACATTTGTGGCAGGTGCTAACATTCAGGGGTTTACAGACCTCTCCCATACATCTTGGACTCCTTTGGTCAAAACTCAATTGAACCAGAGTACAAAAGTAAGTTAGAGGTATTTTAACCTTCAAGTGATTATTATGACTCCTGATTCCAAACCCTTTCCACCATCTATAATGCACAAGCTAGGAATGCGCTGGAATACTGCCTACGTACCTAAACAAGTGTTCTAACAACACACAATAAGCTTGGCAGCATGGACAACAAAATAGTCTACTTTTTTGTCCAGAAGCATCAATAGATGTATGTACACAGCACCAGTTACTCTATGCATTCACATTTTTCTACTACCACACACTGTTATAATTAACAATGATGTTACTTGAAGTTTATACTAAAATATAATTAAGGGTTATAATTAAGGGGTAGTGGAGGTATAATTTGTCCATCTGTGCTGATCACCCCATCCTTGACTAAGCTGTTCCACTGTGAACACGATCTGTTATGAGTCAACATGATGCTTTCAGATCAGGTCATGCATAGCACATACCTCCTCTGCACCGTTCAGGTGTGTTTCTGGGGTACAGGGGCTAGCGACCCTTGTGCCTGTTTTGTGTTCTATCGCTGAGCAGCAGTGAACCATCTGATTGGCCTATCAGAGTTCTCTTTGGGAACTAGTTGACTTGATCAGCATTTCTGATCTGGCTATTGTTCACGATTGCACTTAATTAAAAAAGATCTCCATTAACCCACTGCTACCACCATCAAGGGCTGTACTCACATGAAAGTGCATCCCCTGAAGCTCCCTCTCCAAGTCATTCACAGTCTTAATTTGGAAGTGCAAGGTTTTAAGTTACGGTATTCCCTGCTTTCTGAGTATCTCCACTAGAAGGATTGGAACAGATCAAGAAGACTGATTAAGCATAATTAAGATGGGCAATAAATCCATATCACATCAATGATACCTTCAAAACATATATTTACAAGAAAAGTCTTGGATAAGAGCTTTTGTATATGGAACTGGTTTTCAATGTGGGACTGTTGTTGCAGAAGATAGCTTTGAGCAAGGCTTGATATTCCTACTCCTTAATGCAGGCAGGTACAGTATATAATATTACATCTTGAACCTATTATTGATCACAGTATGGGGAAAAACATGCCACTGGAACTTTATGTTTCATTTTCTTATATATATCCAAGAAAATCCTCAATATTTTTGTCAGACTATAACAGGTTTACTTGTGGAACTTTTTTTTTTCCTGTTGATTAGACCCTAAGCTATCTTGTTGGATTAAATGCTTATAAAGTGAGGAAGAAACATTATTTATTTTCCCAATGTTATATAAATCGTCTATGTGACATGAATAGAACATTGAAATTAATCTCATTTGTTAACTAGGTAATTGATATTCATGAACACTATATAATAAAGACAAGCTTGGGCTTGTTTGAAGCACTTCCAGGTGAATAGCAGAATCTTTCTCAGGAACTGCTGATGTTATGATGTATAACCAGTTTGAAAATCAAGCCATTTTTGTTGGTAGGATAATTAAGGACTAAATAGATTATTTGTAGTTTTGCTGAGGAATGTGACTTCTTTCATAAGAATTTACTCTCCAGACTGGTAAATATTTTTCTTAGTTTTCTGTAGGTCTATGTGGGTGTATATTTGTAATTCTGTACATTTTTCATTTTAGTTGCTTGTGAAATTTTAAATTCTTGTTACATGAATGTTGAAATGGCTGATCATCAATGATGTGAAATGAATGCCACAATGTTCCAAAACACTTTATCATGAAAACTAATGGATAAAAATGTGCAGATGCAGGAAGACTAAAATCAAAATAGAAATACTAGAAACCTTGGAATTGTAGAAGGGAAGAAAGTCACTTTTAACAGTCAAAGCAATGAATCCAGGATGCCTGATCTTCCTTTTCCATATTTTTTGGATTGATTTTTATGTTGTTCCTTTCTTTGGTGAGATGCTTGAATAAATAAGGTCACCTGTTGATAGATGTGCCAGTTCCTACTTAGATATTCTATTCGCTGTGTGGTTTTTGATACATTGGTAAGGATTTGTGATAAGATTGTCGGCATGGTATAATCCGACAGCAACCTCTGGAGTAGTTACATGTAGCTGAAATCTAAAAGCTTTCACCAGTGATTCCCTGCCCCTTTTGGAGTGTTGCTTTTGACATACTTTGAAGGATTTGGTTAAGTTTATGGCAGGTATAAAATCCTTAAATGTTTGACAAAAGCAAGATACTGCAAAATCCAAAATAAAGCTGCAAATACTGAAAATATTCAGTGCTCTGGATGTAGAAATTGATGATATATCTCACTCTTGACCTCTTATCAGCGCTATAATTTAAAACCTTTTGCTCTGCTAGATTTACAAAAAGCCAAAAAAAAGGTACTAGAAATAAAAAAAAACATGCCTGGTGAGGTTGCAACTGTAGAGGAGGAAATAACATTATCAAGTGAGGTAAATCCGATCTGATGAATATTCTTTGACCCTAACTAGTTTTCACTTCACAGGTATATCATAATCTGCTGAGTATTTCTAGCACGTTGTGCTTTTGTTTATATTTGCCGAAACCTTAACTTCTGCATAATTACCTATGGCCCTAAATAACACTTTTTTAAAAAAAACTTGTAATCTCCTCTGATAAATTACATTACAATAAGTTCATATTTTCTTCCTAGTTTCTTTCCTGAGCATTCTACATATAATTGGCTCCTTGACTAGTGAATATTGTCATCATCTCTGATTGATTGATTGAAATGGTCAAAGAATGAAGCATGACAACTGATGTTAGAACAAGTCTTGTATCAGTATAAGGACCCTTTCATTATTAGCTCTCGGCCGTTAATTGAGTGATGGTCACTGCAGATTCATTTGGCAGAAGGGCTGTTTTCTATGCTTTATCCTTCTCATCTCTGTTCTAAAGGGATGTTCTTGTATTCTGAGGCTGTGCCCTCTGGTTCTAGACTTCCCTACTGTTGTAAAATCCTCTTCACATTTACTCTGTGTAGGCCTTTCAGTATCTCATGGGTTTAGTGAGATTCCCGCCCTCATTCTAAACTCCAGCCAGTACAGACCCAGAGCATCAAACACCCTTCATATGTTAACTCTTTCATTCCTGGAATTAGTTTCATGAATCTCCACTGGACCCTTTCCAATGCCAACACATCCTTTCTTAGATAAGGGCCTAACACTACTCACAGTACTCCAAATGCCACACTAATTTATATTGTACAGTTCCCTGAGACAAGTCTTCTGATGCTTTCCCATGCTATCCATAGAAGGATTCTCGTTCAGTTTTCAGATTCCAGTTTGAAATGCTTCTGGAAAAACAAATGATTCAGGTATATATTATAGAGATTCTAAAAGAATAATGAATTCTTTTATGAAGTATAATGAGTTTATATTTGAATTGAATTGCTTAAAACATGCCTCCTAGAATCTGAGATGAAAGTACACATTTTTGATTTGTGTCAATAAATTCAGTTTGTCTCTCAATTAGTTAAATTATTTGACTGTCCTGAGCACCATTGGTAAAAACAATATCATTGCATGCTGGATAAATGTGTTTTGTCTCTGAGACAAGTAATTATCACTACATTGTGCTTGACGCTGCTTATTAAATTTCCCACCTGCGCAATCATGATTTATTCCCTTTCAAATGTTCATATGCCTTTTGAGATTGTAATCTCAAAGTCTGCGCTGATTTTCTGCAGATGCGTTTTCCTTGTAAGCAACAATCAAATTGCAGTGTTTGATGCAGGCTCTCAAAGGAGTATTAGCCAATGTGTTTGTTTGTGCAATAAATTTTTCTCATTTGCTTAAGCTTCTTTATGAAGAAATGTAAAGAGGTTAATAAAAAAAAATTAGAGGTTTCTTTATTTAGTTTCAGCAACGTACGACAAGGGAAATACAGGAAGCGAACCACTTCTTAGCAGTTCAGGATCAAGGGTGATTTGTTCCCACTTTGGTTTTATTGCTTCTAAGATAGCTAATATAGAACTGCAGGCTGATGCATAGGTGAGGCAGGTGATGGGCAACAGAATAGGTAGTTGGGAGGTAGTGTGCTCCTCCTGCCACTTCTGTTGGGCTTCTGTGTTCTGATGTATGGCCGCAAGATTCTCAATAACACCTGGAATTTTTCCATTCTGTGTGGTCATGTTGGTAAGGATTTTGTATTTCTTAAAATACAGTCTTGAAACTTTGGTAATCTTTTCCCGTGAACAAGGTCAGAATAATTTCTGGTTTCAGAGTCTTCTGTTGGGCTTACAAACAACGTGTCCTGCCTGATGAGGACCTCAGTGCACTGATAAATATATACCCACCATCAAGTGCCTTTCTATGTTAATCCAGTTTAATGACACTTGTAGTCTTCTTTGCCTTGGAGCAGAAGTATTATCAGATGGGTATTGACATATGAGGAGCGTATGTTAGCTCTGGGCCTGTACTCACTGGAATTCAGAAGAATAAAGGGCTTTCATTGATCCTACCGAATATTGAAAGACCTAGATAGAATGGACATGGAGAGGACGTTTCTGATAGTCTAGGAGCAGAGGGCACAGCCTCAGAATAGAAAGACGTCACTTTAGAACAGATGATGAGGAATTTCCTTAGCCAGATGGTGCTGAATCTGTAGAATGTATTGCCACAGACAGCTGTGAAGGCCAAGACATTTGGGTATATTTAAAGCTGAGGCCGAGAAGTTCTTGTTTAGTCAGGGAGTCCAAGGTTATGGGGAGAAGACAGGAGAATGGGGTTGGAAGGGATGGTAAATAAGCCACGATTGAATGGGTGCTCAGACTTGATGGGCCAAATTGCCTAATTCTGCTCCTTTGTCTTATGATCTCATGCTGTGGATGTTGGTTTGGGAGATGGCATTGACCTTGATTTGCATACCCCTTCAGTGAATTTATGGATACAGAATTGGTGGTATTTTTCCATTTCTTTGGTATGTCTGTGGTAATTGTCCAAAGCTCACAAGCATCTGGGAAGCCAAGGATCGCTGCGGAGTAAATTGTGGATTTTTGCCAGGATTTTTCAAATCTATTTTTTCTGACATCAGCAAACCCAGAGACTTACTTCCTTGTCCTTTACAGAGGCCTTGAAAACAACCCCGTTTCAAGAGAGATGTTCATGCCACATTAGCGGCTCTTTTGTTCTTTTGTTCATTTCAGTTTGATGTGCATTCCAGAACAATTTGTGTTAAACTTCACTGTTCCATAATTCATAATAAATTGCAGATGATTTCAGCATCTTGTATTTGTGTGACTCACGATACTGAATATTTTTCTTAAAATAATTCACCATAATGTCGTCCTAATTGCCATGGTTAAAGCTAGTGTTACCTGCCAATTAGGTTTTTCTTTCAAAAGTTATGACTGTTACATTAAAAGAACCTTTGTTTAATGTATATGTAACCTAAGCCTGACCTTTCAATAAGAGCCAACAATTCCACTGAATCTCAGCCTACGGCTGAATACCTTAATTACTTTACCTTAAATAAATTGCAAGCTGAAGTTGTGACAAAATTATTACATTACAAGCAAAAAGTGATTTATAAATTGTGTTGTAGCTTACTTTTTAAACTGTTGCATTCATAGCTTACTGAAGTGTGAAAAACCATCTGGTCAAACAAAGAAAATGAATATGATTAAAATGCAAATACATCAGTCCCACTATTGGAAGGAAAGACGAGACTTGGACATCTATAGAATCTTTTGTGGGGATTATTCTTCCTCCGCAGCCAAAGGCATGGTTAATTCATCTGTTTTCAGAATCCATTTATAGTTACATTTGAGACAAACATAAGAATGGTATCCATCCTTCTGTCTTCTATGCTGCATTGTAACTTGAAGTTTTCAATTCAGTAGGCCAAGATTCAGGTAATCTTGTAATCAATATAGGTTGGGCAGCAGAAAGAAACCAGATTTGTGATCAAAGCTAGTGTTTGAGACTGGAGTGTGTCTACAGAATTATCTAAGGCAGTAATTACTATTGCTTTGACCCTTCACTGGACTGAAGGATAGAACATAACACCATAAGACATAGGAACAGAATTAGACCATTCATACCATTGAGTCTGCTCTGCCGTTCGATCATAGCTGATATATCATCTGTCTCAACTCGGTTCTTCTGCTTTCTCCAGGTAACCTTTGATGCCATACACTATACAAGAACCTATCAACCTCTGCTTTAAATGTACCCATTGACTTGGCCTCCAAAGCTATCTATGGTAATGAATTCCACGGATTCACACATCTCTGGCTAAAGAACATTACATTTTTCTTCCTTACTACTAATTAAACTTGCAAATTAATCGTTAGGAATTTCTGTGTGAGGACTCCTAAGTCCTTTTGCACCTCTGATTTCTGAATTTGCTCCTTGTTGAGAAAATAGTGTACACCTTTATTCTTCCTGCCAAAGTGCACACCCATACATTTCCCTACACTATTCCAAATGAGAGAAGATCTGTAGATGCTGGAAATCCAAGCAACATACACAAAATTTTGGAGGAACTCAGCAGGCCAGGCAGATTCAATGGTAAAGAGTGCAGTTGATATTTCGGGCTGAGAGCCTTCACCAGTCTTGATGAAGGGTCTCAGTCTAAAACGTCAACTGTATTCTTTTCTTGTACTCCATCTGTCACTTCTTTGCCCATTCTCCTAATATGTCCAAGTCCTCTGTAGACACCCTTCCTCAATACGATCTGCCCCTCCACCCCTCTTTATATCATCTGCAAATTTGCCCACCATGCTATCAATTCCATCATCCAAATCATTGACATATAACGTGAAAAGATGAGGTCCCAACACCGACCCCTTTGGAACACCTCAAATCACCCGCAGTCAACCAGAAAAGGCCCCTTTTATTCCTGCCACTCAGCCAGTCTTCTATTTATGCTAATATCTTTCCTGTAATACATGGACTCTTGTCTTGTTTAGCAGCCTCATGTAGAACAGTATAGGCCCTTCAGCCCACAATGTTGTGCCAACTTCTTAACCTACTCTAAGATCAATCTAAACTACCCCTCCAACATAGCTCTCCATTTTTCTATGCTGCTTCTTGCATTGGATGAGTTGCTTCTACTCTCATTTTATGTGCTCTTGAATAACTAAGGAAGCTAAAGCAAGACCTTCCAGATTTGCACAGGTGAGGTAGGCAGACAGTCTGGGCACTGAGTGTTGCCAATGTGAGCTCCAGCTTATCCATGACGTTGTGTTAGGGCTTGGTGATAACCTGTCCTCCTTGCTGACGATCAACACTGTTGCTCCTCGGATGTGGCTAGGCATAGCTCAAATACCATCTATAAATTTGCTGATGATACATGCAATGTTGGCAGAATCTCAGATGGGGATGAGAGGGTGTACAGCAGTGCGATATACCAACTAGTGGAGTGGTGTTGCAGCAACAACCTGGCACTCAGCCTCAGTAAGACGAAAGAGCTGTTTGTGGACTTCAGGAAGGGTAAGACGAAGGAACACATACCAATCCTCATAGAGGGATCAGAAGTGGAGAGAGTGAGCAGTTTCAAGTTCCTAGGTGTTAAGATCTCTGAGGATCTAACCTGGTCCCAACATATCAATGCAGTTTTATATATATATATATATATATATATATATATATCGAACAGTTGGTGTTGTCTCACATAATATGGTACATCAATTATTTTTAAACTGGCTATTTTAAAAATATCTGACATTATTACTAAACCATAATTTTGATTTAATCGTACAATTTGTAAAGCATTGGGACGAAAAATAATATATAAAATTGTAGGGTAATGATTAGTTGTAATATTTGTAGAGCCATAGAGAGGCACAAAGTGGAAACAGACTCTGAGCGCAGTGTCCAGTTAACCTCACAACCCTGACACCTTTGGGATATCATCATCAGTCGTGCATCTGATTGCCTCTCACTTCACAAGGAATTGTCTTTCTTGCTCTCACAGTGGCCTTCCATATGTTGTACCTTCTTGTGGAGTTTTGAATCGCTGGTCTTGAAACTTCTGATCCTTGGTAGACTGCAAATCTTCTGGTTATCTAGGACTTCTGGTTCGGTATATTCTTGAAGGCACACATACATCCATGTAGGTCTTGATAAAGTCAGTAACGATTGCAGCATATTCATTCAGATCCAAACATGAATTTCTGAATTACAGTCCAGTTTGCTTGATTTAAAGCAGTCCTCTAAGTGTCCCTCCACTTCCCTTGACCAAACTTTGGTGAACCTCAGTCTCTGCTTATATTCTGGGATTATAATATAGGCAGAGACTTGAGGACTAGATTGACCTTGCTGAAGTGCAGCTGGGTAATGGCACAGTGAGCGTTTTAGATGGAAATAGGAAAACTGAGTTAAATTTGCAGGTAGATCTTGCATCCCATACCAACAGTTCTTACTCAGATGGTAAAGTTGTATGCAAGGTAGAATAAGTTGACTGCAACTCATTCTATCTTGCATACACATCAATTCATCATTGATTCATTTGGCACCACCTGCAATGAGAAATAATTGGCAGATGCTGGCCAATTCATCTGCCAGCATAAGTTGCAAGACTACATGGATGGGAGAATGCGACTGACTGCTCTGCTGGAACCAGAATGAACCTATACCCAGATCCATCTGTGTATATTGCAATCTTTGGGAGAAATTATATTGGAATAAGGAATGGATTTGAAATGAAAAGGTATCTTAATTTTGCCTCTCAGGAAAATGGCATATAAAATTGCAACCCCCACCCCCAGCATTACAGCTACTTAACTGAAACTTGGCCCTATGGAATTCATAAGTCACTGACAGGATGTCTGAGATACAAAATATACAAACAAAAATGTGCTCTCACAGAGTTTATGTGGATGGGCGGATGAGTAAATAAATAAGAGCAGTTTTACTTCTTAATTAGCATTTCTTGACACACAGGTAGATGATGTGGCTTTACATCATGGAAAATTGTGATATGCACTATTCTTTAGGAAAGCAGCACTTAACCACCCCACTTCCATGATTGAGGAGTTGCATTTAAAGTGTGGAAAGTAATATGAGATTCATTTTGTTGGGAAGAAGAGAATAAATCTTCTTATGGTGAAGGTGAGAGACTTGAATATTCCTGTATGTATCCCTGCCTGCAAATCTCAGGAAGTAATGTGCAAGTAGATAGACAGAAAATTAATATGTGAGCTTTTCCGAAAGAGAAAAGGAGTCTTAATACAATTGTATGAACTGAGAGATTGTTGTTTCATGTGTAACCAAGAAATGGCTTACTCCCAAAGGCCTCTCGATTCACAGGGTGGACCAAAATGCTGATTTGGAAAAGGCAAAAGATGGAGGTGTATGTTTCATGATAAACTCGATGATGCTCACATGTGGCATTTTTGTCGAACTCATGTTCCCTCGACTTTGAACAATCAAATGCCATCCTTTCTGTTTACCTTGGAAATTCTCCATAATCCTAACCACAGTTTATACACCACCAGCAGCTGACTATAACCAAAAACCCGAGATACTATATGATGCTGTCTCCAAACATGAAACATTCCATCCCGGTGCATTTCAAATCACAGTTGAGGACTTCGACCAGGCTTGTATGAAGAAACCCTGCCCAATTACCATCAGCATATAACCAGTAGCTCCAGACGTCTCAACAGACTAGACTACTGTTATACTAAGATAAAGAATGCCTACTGTTCCATGTCCAGACCACATTTCAGTAAGTCTGATCACTTGGCTGTCTTTCTACCTGCATAGAGGCAGAGGTAGGGGAACAGTTACGCAATTGCTTCAAGTCGGTAGACTAGGCAGTATTCAAGGGTTCATTCATGGATTTGAATGAATACACCATGGGTGTCTTATACTTTATTAAAGTGGTTGTAGACAAGTGTGTCCCCACAAGATCATTTGGAGCCTTCCCCTGGATGAACCATGAGATCCGCAATCTGCTGAAGGCTAGATCAGAGGCATTCAAGTCTGGTGACCAAGAAAGTTACAAGAGGGCCAGGTATGTTCTCTGGAAAGCCATCACATGGGCAAAGTAGAAATTCCGAGCCAAAACTTGAATTAATAAAGGATACTTGACAGTTGTGGCAGGGCTTGAATGCTTTCACCTTTTATAAAGTAAAATCAAGCGACGTAAGTGACAACAGGGCTTCGCTTCCAGATAAACTCAATGCCTTCTATGCTCATTTTGACCATCAAACCATAGAGGAACCATTAACAACTCTCACCACCTCAAATAATCCTGTGAATTCCGTCTCTGAGGCCAATGTGCGAGCAGCCTTCAGGACGGTGAACCCATGAAAGGCATCTAGCCCAGACGGGGTACTTGGCCAAGTACTAAAGACCTGTGTTGATCAACTGGCTGGAGCATTCACTGAGATCTTTAAACAAAAATATGACAGCGTTTTTTTTTTAGCAGGCTTCCTTATTTTTACGAGTCCGAGTTGCTAGCTCCATGCTCAACCCAGCACGGATGGAAAGCATGCAAGAGAGCAGGCTGGATTCGAACTCGGGAGCCTTCACTCCGAAGTTTGGCACTGATGCCACTACGCCACCAGCTGGCTCAGAAGTGAAATAATCATCAGGAATGCCAAGGGATATGAAGCTTTTAGAAAATTATGTGCAACTTTGTGGGAGCATAGACACATACGAGAATGATTATGATTTGGAAGGGGGCCTAGTGAGACAGTTGGCTCCTAGAAGTCCTGTCAAACTTATTTTCTTCTATATCAAACAAAGTATGGAAATACTAACAGTTGAGGCAATGTTTCTAGCAGAAGAAGCAGAATTAGCATTTCAACTCTGTGACTGCTTTATGTGGATGTATTTAGAGTCATAGAAAAGTACAGCACAAAACAGGCCTTTTGACCCATCTAGTCCACGCCGAACCATTTAAACTGACATTGTAGCTGAACTCCACGGAGCCACTGTAGTAAACCTTCACTGAACCCATGAACCTTCACAACCTTTGCAAGTAACCTTCGAGTCACTCAGGTGCCAGGCAAGAGAGGCTCTAACCATTGTCCCTTGACATTCAGTGGCATCACCATCACTGAATCCCTTACTATCAACATCTTGGGGGTTACCATTAACAGGAAATTGAACTGGTCTAGCCATATAAACACCATGGCTACCAGAGCAGGTCAAAGGCTAGGAATCCTGCAGTGTATAACTCACCTCCTGACTCACTAAAGCTTGTAGATGGTGGACAAGGCTCAGGTCAGGAGTGAAATAGAATACTTGTCACTCGCCTGGATGAGTGCAGCTCCATCGATACTCAAGAAGCTTGACACCATCCAGTACAAAGCAGCCCACTTGATTTCACACAAAAATGCATTTCACTGTACATTTTGATGTACATGTGACAAATAAAGCTCATCTTTACCTTTTACAATATACCCAGGTCTCTTTGAATCTCAGCATTTTCTGTCTTTCATCATTATTTTTAAAAGTATTTTCATTCCAGTTTTGATTTGATAACATCATGTTTCCATGTACTGCAGATGTCAATTAATTTTGCCTTTTCTCTTAGTCTTTGCATTTTCATCACTACCACATTCCCAGTTGTGTCTTCATTAAACTTGGATATTGAGTGTGAGTTGTTGTTGTTCGTCCATCGTACGTTGATGAGGACCTCGAAACCATTATGATGGTGTTGAGACTAGCGCGTGACTTGGATTTAAGTGAGGGAGAGTTGCGCAGAGTCAGCCTCACTCTCTCTTCCCAATTCCCATCTGGATCCAGTGGCAAGACAGAGTCTAGACGACTGGAGATGAGACTAGGTGCAGTGGATGACCAGGAAGTCTTCTGTGTCTTGTCCTGCTCTACACGTTCCACGACGCTTGCAGAGACTGCCTTCTTGACCGTTGGACCTTCCATTAGTCTCGTCCGCTCAATCCGCTGGAGTCTGTCTTCACATGCTGGGATAGACAACTCCCTATCTCACCGAGGGTTTGAGACCCGTCGGCTACCCTCGCCTGGTTTAGCCGGCTTGTCAAAGCCGTTGCCTGGGGTGTGGCCGCTGTCGCATGCAAACAGCTACGGGGAGCCACAGGTGAGAGCTGAGTGCCAGGTGGGGACCAAAGGTGGACTAACCGCCTTGAAAAGGACGCGACATGTTACCCCACCAGAGGTGCTACCCCTCCCTGACACCCCACACACCCCAGTGTGAGTAGTTGTAGCACTGATCTCTGTATTATGCCACTGCTCATAGCCTGTGCATATCATGTCCTGGTTATGTGACCACTGACAGCAGGCAGACGATCTCTGAAGGGTATTGATAATGTTTGCAGTCACCCATCTTGCAAAGGCACTACCCAGAAAAAGGCAACGGCAAGCGATTTCTGTAGAAAAATTTGCTACGAACTACCATGGTCAAAAGTCTTGATCACCCATGTCATATATGATGATGATGGCATAGCCTGCCAACCTCGGAAGTACTTATTTGTGCTTTCTTGTTCTCTATTAATTAACTGTCAAAGAATATTAGTAAGTTGACCCCTAATTCCATTTGTTCTAACCTTGTTTACTAGATCCTGTTTGGGAAATCCAAATGCATTACATTTTCTTGTTTTAACCCCCTCATCTACTCTACTGGATACATCCTCAATGAAGGCAGTTTCCGTTTCCTTTCATAAATCATTTTAGCACTGTCCAGTTATGTTATTGGTAAAACATCAAGATTCTCGTGTCTTCCTAAATACTGATGTCAAGCTACCAAATAATTCCCATTTTTCTCACTTCACCCTGTTTAAACAATAGGGTCACATTTGCCACCCTCCGATCTCATTAACTATTGTAAAATCTATAGAATTTTGGAAAATATCTGGAGAATCATGATCTCTGTAGCTACCTCTTTCAAAGCTCTTAGGATTTATGTTTTTGATGCTCTGATGTTTTTCTAGTAGCGTTACTTTACAATAATAGTTTCTTTTACTGTCTCATCTGTATAGACCCTTTGGTTCTCCAGAATTTCCAGGATGGTTAATAGAGAAATTTGAGAGTGCCAGCAGGCAGAAATGAGTGTAGTTGGTTTTTACTTAGGAGATGGTGCTTGGGAAGCTGAAAGGTCTAAAGATAGTAAGTCACTTGAACCAGATGGACTACACCCCAGGGTTCTGAAAGAGGTGACTAAGGTGATTGTGGAGCCATTATTAATGATCTTTCAAGAATCACTAAATTGTGGAATGATTCCAGAAGATTGGGAAATTGCAAATGTCATCACTCCTCTTTAAGGGAGGGAGGCAGAAGAAAGAAAATTGTAGGTCACTTAACCTGACGAGTGGTTGGGAAGATGTTGGAGTTCATTTTTAAAGAAGAGTTTTCAGGGTACGTGGAGGCACATGTTAAATTAGGCCAAAATCAGCATTGTTTCTTTTTCTGGAAATCTTAGCTGACAAATCTGTTGGAATTCTTTGCAATAATGGGCAGGATAGACAAAGGAGAGTCAGTGGATGTTGTTTACTTGGATTTTCAGAAGGCCTTTGACAAGGTGCTGCACATGAAGCTGCTTAACAAGATGAGAGCCCATGGTGTTATAGAGAAGAAACTAGCATGGAATGAAGATTGACTGACTGGCAGGAGGCAAAGAGTGGGGATAAAGGGGAACTCTTCAGGTTGGCCACTAGTGGTGTGCTTCAGGGTTCTGTATTGGGACCACTTTTTTTCATGTTATATGTTAATGATTAAGATCATGGAATTAATGGCTTTGTGGCCAAGTTTGCAGACGATAGAAAGATGGTGAATTGGCAGGTAGTGTGGGGGAAGCAGGGAGTCTGCGGAAGGATTTAAACAGATTGGATTGGGAGAATGGGAATGGGCGAAGCAGTGCCAGATGGAATATAGTATAAAGAAGTGTGTGGTCATGCACTTTGGTAGAAGGAAGAAAAGCGTGGACTATTTTCTAAATGTGCATAAATTTCAAAAATCTGAGGTGCAAAGGGACTTGGGAGTCCTCATGCAGGATTCCCGAAATGTTCCCTCATACTCCCAAAATGCATCACCTCAGATTTATCAGAATTAAAATCCATCTTCCATTTCTCATCCCATTTCAGAAAACACTGGTATCACTCTTAGTGTAAGACTGCCTTCCACATTGCCAATAGTGCCATCTATCTTGATACCATCTGCAAATTTACTGATCATCCACTAACATCCAAATCCAAATTATTTGCATATATAACAAACTGCAAGGGTCCCAGTGGTGCCACTGTCAAGGGCATTAAATCACAGATAAATCTTATACAGGTCAACCTTTACTAATCCAGCACCATTGGGACCTGAGGAGTGCCGGATTAGTGAAAACGCCGAATTGCAGAAGGGTCACATTAAACATAATCAGTGCCGGATTATCGAAGGAACCGGATTACAGGTAGTTGGATTAGTGAAGGTCGACCTTTTCCATTATCCTCTGTTTCATATTACCCAGTCAACTTAGATTCAGTTTGCCAGCATTCCTGGATCCCATGATCCTTAACCTTGTGGAGCAGTCTCTTTTGTGGGATCTTGTCAAAGGCCTAACCATTAACATAAACCATTATCAGATTCTGATTTATTTATCACATATCGAAACATGCAGTGAAATGCATCATTTGTGTTACAACCAACACATTCAAGGATGTGTTGGGGCAGGGTGCAGTGTCACCACACATTCCAGGACTGATTATAGCATGCCCACACTGCTCAGCAGAACAACTTAGAACTCAACAAGCAACAACACAAGGCCCTTTAATATCTACTGCATTGCCCTGTCAATACACTTAAAATTTTGTACTATTATTTCTTTAAATAGGAGCATTTGTTTGACAATTGTCATAACTTTCAATGATAATTTCAAGTTAATTTGCTGTGCGATAGAAATGCAGCAAAATTGGTAATCTAAATGTACTGTACTTAAATGCACGCAGCATTAGAAGTAAAGCGGATGACCTTGTTGTACAGCTACAGGTTAAAAGATATGACATTGTGGCCATCACTGAGTCATGGCTAAATGATGGATATGATTGGGAGCTGAATGTCCAAGGATACACAGTGTATAGGAAAGATAGGAAGGTAGGTAAAGGGGGTGGCGTGGCCCTGATGGTAAGTAACTATATCAAATCAATAGAAAGAAGGGACATAGGATCAGAAGAGGAAGAATCCTTATGGGTAGAATTAAGAAATGGCAAGGGTAAAAAGACACTAATAGCAGTTATATACAGGCCTCCAAACAGCAGCCGGGATGTGGACTACAAGTTACAGCTAGAAATAGAAGAAGCATGTCAGAAGGAAAACGTCAAGATAATTATGGGGGATTTTAATATGAAAGTGGATTGGGAAAGTCAGGAAGGTACTGGATCTCAGGAGAGGGAGTTTGTAGAATGCCTACGGGATGGCTTTTTGGAGCAGCTTGACCATAAGCCCACTAGGGGATCGGCTGTTTTGGATTGGGTGCTGTGTAATGAACCTGAGGTGATTAGGGAGCTGGAGGTAATGGAACCCCTTGGAAGTAGTGATCATAATATAATTGAGTTCAGTTTCAAATTTGAAGAGGAGAAGCTGGTATCGGGTGTATCAATAATTCAGTGGAACAAAGGAAATTACAGTGGTATGAGAGAGGAACTGGCCCAAGTAGATTGGAAAAGTAAGCTAGATGGAGGGACGGTAGAGGAGAATTGGATGAAATTCCTACAAGAAATAAGGAAAGTGCAGGAAAAATATATTCCAAGAAAAAAGAAAATCATGAGTGGAAAAATGGCACAAATGTGGCTAACGAGAGAGGTTAAGGCTAAAATAAAAGCAAAAGAGACGGCATACAAGGAAGCAAAAATTAGTGGGAAAACTGAGGACTGGATGACTTTTAAAAACTTACAGAAGGAAACTAAGAAAGTCATTAGGAAAGAAAAGATGGATTATGAAAGGAAGTTGGCAATTAACATAAAAACTCAGTATCCTTTTTTAAATATATGAAGAGTAAAAGAGTGACACGGGTAGATATAGGACTGATTGAAAATGATGCTGGAGAAATTATAATGGATAACAGAGATGGCAGAGGAACTAAATGAGTATTTTGCATCGGTCTTCACAGTGGAAGACATTAGCAACATACCTGATAGCCAGAGGTCTCAGGGAATAGAATTAGGTACAGTCAAGATTACTAGAGAGAAAGTGCTTGGGAAGCTAAATGGGCTAGGAATAGATTAGTCTCCCAGACCCAATGAGGTGCATCCACAGGTTCTGAAGGAGGTGGCTTTGGAGATTGTGGAGGCATTGGAAATGATCTTCCAGGAATCAATAGGCTCTGGCATGGTTCCGGAGGACTGGAAGATCGGAAATGTAGTTCCGCTGTTTACGAAAGGAGGAAGGCAGCAAAAAGAAAATTACAGACCTATTAGTCTGACATCGATAGTTGGAAGGTTATTGGAGTCGATCCTCAAGGACGAGGTTATGAAATACTTCGAGGTGCGTGACAAGATAGGCCCAAGCCAGCATGGTTTCATGAAGGGAATATCCTGCCTCACAAACCTATTGGAATTTTTTGAGGTAATCTCAAATAAGATTGATAAGGGAGAGGCTGTAGATGTTGTGTATTTGGATTTTCAAAAGGCCTTTGATAAGGTGCCGCATAAGAGGCTGCTTAATAAGATGAGAGCCCATGGAATTACAGGAAAGATATTGGAATGGGTGGAGCATTGGCTGATAGGCAGAAAGCAAAGGGTGGGAATAAAGGGATCCTATTCTGATTGGTTGCCGGTTACTAGTGGTGTTCAGCAAGGATTGGTGTTGGGGCCGCTTCTTTTTACAATGTATATCGATGATTTAGATTATGGATTAAATGGTTTTGTGGCTAAATTTGCGGATGACACCAAGATTGGTGGAGGAGCAGGAAGTGGGTAAAGAAATGGTAGATGAGATATAATGTTGAGAAATGTACAGTTGTATATTTTGGAAGAAGAAATAATCGGGCAGATTATTATTTAGATGGGGAGAAAATTCAAAATTCGGATGTGCATAGGGACTTGGGGGTCCTCGGGCAGGATACCCTAAAGGTTAACCACCAGGTTGGATCGGCAGTAAGGAAAGGGAATGCTATGTTGGCATTCATTTCAAGAGGAATAGTATATAAGAGTAAGGAGGTGTTGATGAGGCTCCATGGGGCACTGGTGAAACCTCATTTGGAATACTGTGTGCAGTTTTGGGCCCCTTATCTTAGCAGGGATGTATTGATGTTGGAGAGAGTTCAGAGAAGATTTACGAGGATGATTTCTGGAAGGCAGGGGCTAACATATGAGGAGCATTTGTCAGCTCTTGGACTGTATTCATTAGAGTATAGAAGAATGAGAGGGGATCTCATAGAAACATTTCGAATGTTGAAGGGTTGGACAGAGTAGATGTGGAAAGGCTGTTTCCCTTGGTGGGCAAGTCCAGGACAAGAGGCAACAGTCTTAGAATTAGAGGGTACCCATTTAAAACAGAGATGAGAAATTTTTTTAGCCAGAGGGTCATGAATCTATGGAATTCGTTGCCACGTACAACTGTGGAGGCCCGATCATTGAGGGTGTTTAAGGAGGAGATTGATAGGTATCTAATTAGTCAGGGTATCAAGGGATATGGGGAAAAAGCTGGAAATTGGAACTAGATGGGAGAAAAGTATAGCTCGGTGGAGTGGCGGAGCAGACTCGATGGGCCGAATGGCCTACTTTTGTTCCTTTGTCTTGTGATGATTAGCAACTCCCAACAGCTGTCTCACTCCTAGTACCTTTATAGTTTCCTTCCTTAATTTGTTTAATTTTGTAATATTCTAATCATTTTCCCTTTGTAAGAATATTATTAAGTAACACTTTCTCCTTGAAACCAATAATTATACTTGTGCTTGCCAGTATTTTTACTTGAAACCACTTGTGATAAAGCTCAATAGCCCATTAACCTGCCGAAGAAAGTTCATCCACTTGAAAAATTATTTCTGCTTCTCTCTCCATTTATGCTGTCTGATCTGAATATTTCTAAAATCTTTTACTTTCTTTCCTGTATCTGTCTTTGTATCCTATTAACTACCTTGATAAGATTTTCACTACAGGTTATCTTTTAAAGACCTTTCCACATCACTATCTTTATCTCTAATTTTCCTGTCATTTAAGGCTATAATTTCATATGTATCTCTCTATCTGAAATATTGTTGTACTTTGTTATACATCAATTCATAAAGTAGCCGAATGACATGACTTCACATTTTCTTTTTATTCTATGTAAATCTGTGTCGCCTGGACTTTTCTTTCCCGTTCATATATTTTGTTCATTTGTCGTTCTCTTAGGCAGTCCTCAGGATTGAGCAACACACATCAAAGTTG
The DNA here is from genome assembly GCF_963921235.1 of Mobula hypostoma. Lineage (NCBI taxonomy): Eukaryota > Metazoa > Chordata > Chondrichthyes > Myliobatiformes > Myliobatidae > Mobula > Mobula hypostoma. The sequence continues at coordinate 28,843,106 of NC_086097.1, read as the reverse complement.
CTGGTGAACGCAGCAGGCCAGGCAGCATCTCTAGGAAGAGGTGCAGTCGAAGTTTCAGGCCGAGACCCATTAGTCCTGACGAAGGGTCTCGGCCTGAAACGTCGACTGCACCTCTTCCTAGAGATGCTGCCTGGCCTGCTGCATTCACCAGCAACTTTGGTGTGTGTTGCTTGAATTTCCAGCATCTGCAGAATTCCTGTTGTTTGCCTCAGGATTGAGGATGATTTGTTTCCTCTCTGATTTTTGTGGGTTTTGAGATGGTTGGAGAGTGGAATTTTTGAGGTTGTGCATGCATCTGTGTGTTCCTCATGTGTAACTTTGATGTTCTTAAGGCCATCCTGAATATCCCCTCTCTACTTCTGGTGGCCATGGGCTAGACATTCCCACAAATTGGGAACAGGTGAAGGCTACTTGGGCCCTTAAGCTTTCTCTCCAATTCAGTACAATCACATTCAACTCTGTATTCCTTCCTACCCCAGTAACCTTTCAAAGCTCTTGTTTATCAAGGTATTATCTACCTTTGCCTTAAATAGTCAAATGCTTCTTCCACTGTCATTTTGGGTAGAGAGTTCTAAACGCCTTTGACTCTGAGAGGAAAAATCCACCTCCTTAAGGCTTCAATGGGTGATAACTTGTTTTTATGCAGTGACTTCCTTCCCACTCCCCATTTAGATTCTTCCTACAAAAAGAAACAGTTTCTCTATATCCACTTTGTTAAGATGCTTGCCAGCATAAATGAGCTGAACCTTTCCAACTGTTCCTCAGGGTGGCACAGTAGGACAGTGGCTAGGTAATGGCTTTACAGTGGAGGCTGTCAGTGTTCAGTTCCCACCACTGTCTGTAAGGAACTTGTATTTTCACCCTTGGCCACGTGGGTTTCCTCCAACTGCTCTGGTTTCCTCCCACATTCAAAAGACGTAGGAGTTAGGGTTAGTAAGTTCAGGACATGCTACATTGGTGCTGGAAGCATGACAACATTTGTGGGCTATCCCTGGCGCAATACTAAGGCCGTGTTGGTCCTGAACTCAAAACCGGTTTTACTGCATGTTTTGATATACATGTAACAAATAAAGCTAATCTTTATCTTTAAAACAACTTTACCTATTCTAAGTAATGGGCCATGATTTCACGTACATCATTAAAGAAGGAGGCCATTACTATAGTGGACTGACCTTCCTGCTTCTGTATTAATTTCCTCTTCATAATAAATACTGATATTCTGTTAGTCTCCCTAATTACTTATTGTAACTGCAGACAGTTAACTACTGTATTACAGCCATTTGAAGTTACTGAAATCCACACATAAAATTTGCAAATCTGTACCTAAACTTTTGAGATGTAGAATAAAAGTGATTTCGTGAAATTCATGTGTGGTGGCAGGGGTGGGAGAAAGTAAATGCACCGTTACAAAATTTGGCTTCAACTGTCATGGTACATGCATAGATGACATGGCTTCACATAACCAAAATCATAGTAAGACCCATTCTCTATAGAAACAGCCTCAGCCCCTGGTAATGTGGGTATCACCTGTACTTGCCTTTTACAAACTGTATTCTGACACCCAAATCTTTCCTGCATAGTTTTTATTTTGTCCCATCTTTTCACCCTGTCTTATCCCGTCAATATCCTTTTTTAGTAACCTCCTTATATGCTCTAATGAGCAACTTAATTTCCAGCAAATTTAATAATACCCATGCTGCCTTAATCAAATAATTTATATTGAATTAAGTTGGAGTATGAACATTCACTACATTTTACCAGAAAATAAGTCCCATTTATGTCTTTTTCTATATATTCCAGTTAGCTAGCCAGTCTTCTATCCATTTTAGTATGAGCTTTCATTTTCAGCAATCACCTTTGATATAGTACCTTGTCAAAATGTCTTTTTGAAATCTAAGTAGAATTCATTTTTATTCTCAGTACTACTTCAAAGTACACAATAAGTAGGTGAAAAGTGATTTCTTTTTCACAAAATAATTCTGCTGACTTGGCCTGATCATTTTTGTTCAAAGAACTCTGCTACAGTATCTGTAATACTCGCTAAAAGGGTCAAATTCTGCTGAGTTTGTAGAAGGCCTTTTGAAGTACCGTTTAGAAACTGCAGATGGTATCGGTGCTGGGGAAAGTAAGGGGGGGGGGGAATAGTCAAGCCTCCTATTCATCGTTTCTGCTTCCTTGCTGCTAAATGCAAAATATATATTATGAGAATATTGGAATAGACTTTTCAATCTTTGGAAGTTAGAATTCTCCAAGTTCTGGTAATTTTCCCTCTCCCCTTCTTTCTTTATCGATTCTCCATTTTAGCTCTCCTCTTACCCAGTTTTTCCCCTTGTCTCTCTCTGGTGCCCTTCCTCCTTCCCTTTCTCTCATGGTCCATTCTCCTCTCTCATCGGATTTCTTTTTCAGCCCTTACCTTTTCTACCTATCACCTGCTGGCTTCTACTTCATCTTCCCCTCCCTCACCTTGTTCTGGCTTCTGCCCCGTTCCTTTCCAGTCCTAGTGAAGGGTCTCGGCCTAAAACGTTGACTGGTTTATTCCCCTCCATGGATGCTGCCTGATGCTGAACCTCTCTAATATTTTGTGTTTGTTCCAGCAACTGCAGAATCTCTTGTGTTTAGGAATAGACTTAACATTGGAAGTTCAGTTAATGTTCTTTACTAGATCTAATTCATTGTCTAGACTGTTGATAAAGTCACAGAGATGAGGAAAGAACAGAGATTGTCTTAGTAACTATTTTCCAGCATAAGCTAATACCTTCAAGTAACATGTTAGAAGTTTTAAAATATCTTGATTATTCAAATAACAAGACAAAAATGACCACCTATATTAAATTTTCTTTTTTTCTTTTTAGGTTCTCTTCTCCTTGAATCAAAAATAAATCCTAATACAGCTTATCAAAAACAACAGGTAAGGCACCTAGATAATTGTATGTTATAGTTTGACATGAGGACTACGTTAGAAAACTGACTTTTGTTGGGACCATTCAGGAAACAACGACAGTGCCTTGAAAAAGTATTTTGCCCCCACTGCTATTTTTGCATTTTGCTGTCTCATTTTCTAACCTTAAAATGTATTGAAGTAGGATTTTTGAGCTAATCTAAAACATTATGCATCATAATAAATCAAAAGAAAAATTTCAAAACCTGTCAACAACTTAATAAAAATTAAAACCCAAAATTATGAAGCTGAGAAAGTAAAGAATACACCCTCTCTATAAAGTCCAACAGTATGGTAGATTTTCAACTGACCACACCAAAATTACTCAAAAGAGCATTCAAGATGGCAGGGAAATGTTAATGGAGAAACACAAATCTGGAAAAGGGTACAAGACCATCTCAAAGGCACTGAACATACCTTGGAGCTCAGTGTAGTCCATTGTGAGTTGCAGAAGAAGGTGGCTGCAACTAGAGATGAAGTTCATGGCTACACAATCTCCTAAGACCTTTCACAGAAAGGGTATTTATGGAAGAATGGCAAGGAAGATGTCCTGGCTAAAACGAAAGCATATCCTCGCCTGTAAAGACTGCAAGTTGTCACTTAGAAGATACTACAAAGATGTGCAAGGACTTGTGGTTGGATGACACTAAAGTGGAGCTTTTTGGCCTTAATACTAAATGGTATGTGTGGTGTAAACCTAATGCTGCGCATCAGCCAGATGACACCATCTCCAATGTGAAGTATGGTGGAGATAGCATCATGCTATGGGGATGCTTTTCAGCATTAGGGACTAGAAATCTGGTCAGGATTGATGGGAAGAAGATTACTGCTAAATACAAAAAGATCCCAGATAAAAACCTGGTAGCCTCTGCCAGAAAGCTTAATCTGGGGAGGTAGTTCATCTTTCAGCAGGATGACCCAAAGCACATGGGTCAGAGCAACCATGGAGTAGCTTCAAATGAAGAAAATTGATGTCCTTGAGTGGCCTAGTCAGAGTCCTGACCTTAACCAAATGGAACATTTCTAGCAAGACCTCAAGATTGCTGTCCATCTGCCCCCTAACTAACCTGGCGCAGCATGAACAATTTTTCAAGGAGTGGGCAAATCTTGTTCCATTTCGTTGTGCAAAGCCAATAGAGACTTATCCAAAAAGATTGATGGCTATAATAGCTGTGAGAGGTGGTTCAACCAAGTACTGAGCAAAGGGAAATGAATACTTTTGAACTGATGACATTTTGGTTTTAAAATTTTTAGTTTTACATGCTTTGCAATTCTCCCGGGTTTTTTTTGGAGGGGGGTCTCTACTGTGAGGGAGGAAAAAGGAGTGTGATTTACAAATAAAAATTCTCAGTTAAATTGATCAAAAGTCCCTGGTTGTAATACTCATTTATGTGAACAAAGGACTGGGGGCTGAATACTTTTTACAATGCACTGTAGTTGCTTGAAAATTATCGTTGCTTTTTTGTTCATATCTATCCGACTTGGGCAGCCCTTTGTCTTTAGTGTCTTATGACCTTGTAAGTTTTCTATGCTCTTTCATTTCTGTTTATGTAGTTTTTTTTCCTTTCCTCACTCTTGGTGGGGAAACTTTCAGCTGCTTGGGCCATAAGCTTTTGAATTCCTTATCAGGATGTTTAGATCTTGGTTAAGCTACTTCATAAAATCCGTCTCTTTAACTTGGGAGTCCATTGGTGATTAGGGAAAGATTGGATAGGCTGGGGCTCTTTACCCCTGGAGAGGAGGAAGCTTAGGGTAACCTTTATAATGGTTTATAAATTTATGAGAACATAGAGTATTAGGTAATTACCATCATTTTCCTAGAGTGGGGGTGTTAAAACTGGAGGGATTAGATTTAAAGTGAGAGTGGAAAGATTTAAAGGGGACTTGAGGATCAAGATTTTTTTCCCACGCACTAGGTAGTGCATTTAAGAAATGAGCTGTAGAGCAGGTGGTAGAAGCATGAATAATTATGAAATTTGAAAAATATTTGGGCAGGTAAGGGGTTAGGAAAGTTTGAAGGAGTATCAGCCTTCGAGTGAGACCTGCCTTGTAGGCATATCAGTAATCATCAACAAAAATTGTTAGCTTGTCACATGTACACTGAAAGTCTGTAACATACAAGTGAAATATGTTATTTGCGTCATTGTGACAGCCAGCAAGTGTCACCACGCTTCCGGTGCCAACATAGTGTGCCCACAACTCACTAATCATAACTGTCTGTCTTTGGAATGTGGAAGGAAACCAGAGCTCCTGGAGGAAACCAATGCGGTCACAGGGAGAATGATCAAACTCCTTATAGTGGCAGGAATTGAGCCCTGATCTTCCATTCACTTGTACTGTCAAGTGTTGTGCTAGTAAGCTACCGTGGTTTGTTTCCATTCTTTTCAGCTGTATGAATCTAGGGGCAGATGGTGCCTGATGGGGCAGGCAATTGAATAGATTGGGAGGTGGCCCATGCATCTGGTATGTTTCAGTATACGGCCTTGGGTTTATCAATGCTGCTTCACTTTATGTTGTCATGGGTTCAGAGATGCCCAGAACTGTTAATACCGTCCTCTGCTTGGCATTAGTAAAAACATTGACAGTTGTTTGGTACTTGGCCTGTTGTGCATACATGAACTTCAACTGAATATTGCAGCTCGAGTACTAAGGTTTGGATAACTTTATTCCTGGAATGTAGTTGCCATGAACTGGCTAGCTACATATTAGTTTTGAAGAATGGCGCCACTCCCATTAAAAGCAAACTGAAACATTGCAGCAAGAAATATTGAAAAAGTGTTGGGGCAATTGGGGTTTCAGGCTAGTGCACACTGAATTGTGGTAAACCCAATGGTTAATATGGAGACACAAGAGACTGCAGATTCTTAAATATGGTGCAGCAGACTAAATGCTGGAGGTCCTACTGAGTTCTTCCAGCATCTTGTTTCTTGCTATTAGTTAATCATAGCTTTCTTGCCATTGTAGAGCAAGAATGGGCAAATTTCTGTAGGAAGTCATATTTGATGAGGCTCTTCCACAATCAAAAGTTCTGGCAAGTTCTAAGAGCCATGTATAGTGGTTGGTGCTGTTCTTTACATTTTTCTTTGGGTTACTGTGCAGCGAAGTTAGTATCCACTATACCTCTTGGTGGACAGAATCCACAATGTGATTTTGGGAGCTGCTCCTCCACCACTTGGACGAAGTAGTTAAGGCAGATACTGGTAGTGAAATTCCATGTCTTGGAGAGCAGGAAGGCCTCTCTGTAGTTTCCGGAGATTGACTGTCTTGTTTCTTGAAAAAGGTCATGATAACTACATCTCTGAGATACCGTGGAATATCTTCCTCTTCACAAGCAATGGGTTTGAGACTGGATCTCGTTATAGGATTTCATGAGCCCTTGTTATTTTCTTTTAGTTGTAATCATCTTGAATTCTTGACAGGAATAGTAGGAATGGTGGTCCCAATTGGCTGTTGTGAATGGAGCTGAATGCAGCCATGTCAAAGACCATCACATTTGAGATCTTCAATGTGTCCTTTTCAGTGGGTGTTGAATATTTCTCAGTCCCTGAAGCATTCACCCCCATGTCTTGCACTGGAGTCTGGCCTTACATGTAGCTGCTGTAGTGGGTTTTGTAGCACTGAAAAAACTGCATATTGTGACTATCAGCAAGTTGCTAAGCCTCCCTTTCCACATCTGTTCTTTAGTCCCAGTTTTCTACTGAACCCCTGTTCTAAAGTTTTTTAAATTTATTTTTCTTAAGATGATGCTTCCAGTCCAGCTTTGCTTTTGTTAATTCGTTTTTCAATTTCATGCTTATTATCTTCTAACAAGTGTTAGTCCTGCCTGCCTGGGGGTTCTCTCCTTGGAACAGAGTTTGAGATTTGATTGAGGCATACAAAATTGAAACTTAATCAGTAGCAATCTTCTAACCATGTGCAAAAGTGGACGAATAGAATAAAGTTATTGACATCAGCAGATTACCCAAAAGTTAGGAGACATAGTTTAAAGGACAGGGGTCAGTATGTGATGAAAGTCTTTTTTATGTTGTTGTAATTATCCAAAACTCACTTCTTGTAAGGGTGATGGAAACAGTTGACGAGGAATTCAAAGTACAGAGGAGATTTAAGGATGTTGCCAGGACTTGAGCAACTAGTTACGGAAAGAAGTTGAGTAGGTTAGGGCTTCCATAAGTAGGACATGGGAGAAAGAAAGGTGATCTGATTGAAGTATATAAAATCATGACAGGCATAGTGGTAAATCTGCAGTCTGTTTCCTAGGGCTGGGGAATCAGGATGAGAGGGGAGAAATTAATAGAAACTGAAGAGTGACTTTTTTACTCAGAGGGTGGAAAAAATGGAATGAGATGCCAGAGGAGGTAGTTGAAGCAAAAGGGCCTGTTTTTATGTCTATGACTATAAATAAGCACAGATAGTATCTGCAATAATTTATAGTACTGCAAGGAAAGAAGGGGGAATGGGGTTGTATAGATTATAAGAAGCCAGCATGGACACCATGTGTTGAATGGCCCAAACAACCTGACTGAAATTCAAGTTATTCATTCTGGATTTTCTATAGGATCTCCCATTACACTGTGGACATTGTATATTTTTTGTTATTTGTTGCTATGGATTATAATCAAGAACATATGAAATATGGGGATCCCAAATTTTATGAGGATTAATCATGCTTGAAGTTGGTGCCATGAATTAAGTATGAATTTCACAATTTGATTTTTAGCATGCATTATTTTTAGTATTCATGGTGTAAAATGGAATACGGATCAAATATTGCTTTGGCAAGTTGTGAAAATGAATTTGTTAAATCTGGTTGTGTATTCTGGCATGAGGAAATTAATAATGAATGTTGTTAATTTGTTAAAGATTAAAGATCAGCTTTAATTGGACATTTGTACATCAAAACATTCAAGCACACAGTGAAATGTGCTGTTTGTGTCAGCGACCAAGGGTGTGCTGGGGTGTAAGTGTTGCCATGCTTCTGGCATTAATATGGCATGCCCTCAACTTACTCACTCTAACCCTAACCAATACATCTTTGGGATGTGGGAGGAAACCAGAGCACCACAGTCATGGGGAGAATGTACACACCCCTTACACACAACAATAGGAATTGAACCCCAATCTTACAGCACTCTAAAGCTATGCAGATAAAAACATTGTTTGTTCTTAGTTCTATTTTGAAGAAGTCTAGCGATTTAATTGGTTTTTTTAAATCATTGAAGTGCATTTTCTACTGAAGCACATCACGGCAACAGTTAGTTTCCTCTTCTTTCTTTTCTCCCCACCCCTCCCTTTGTATCCTTCACCCACCGAAAGTAAAATATGGTTTTGGTCTGCAGATTGGATTGCTGAATGTCATCCTGTCAGAATTTTTATTGGTACGGGAGATTGTGGTCAGGAGGTTTGAGTTTAATTTAGGTGCTGATTTTGAACTGTTAGTCAGCAGTGAAGTAGCAGTGAATATTTTTCTCTCTGCTTAGAGGGTAGCCGTAATGAGGGAGTTGCTATGGTTACAGTCATGCACTTAGTGTGACTGCACAGCTGTTTTGATGTATTTTTAAACAACTGGTGGCTAGCTGGAGGCAGTTTTCGTCAGATTGCTATCTCCTTTACATAGCAAATTGCACATACTATATACCATAACAAACATATCACCCCACCAGCCTCCGGGTCCAACATATTATTCTTCCGTAACTTCCGCCACCTCCAACGGGATCCCACCACTAAGCACATCTTGACCTCCCCCCTCCCCGCATTCCGCAGGGATCGCTCCCTACGTAACTCCCTTGTCCATTCGTCCCCCCCATCCCTCCCCACTGATCTCCCTCCTGGCACTTATCTGTGTAAGCGGAACAAGTGCTACACATGCCCTTACACTTCCTCCCTTACCACCATTCAAGGCCCCAAACAGTCCTTCCAGGTGAGGCAACACTTCACCTGTGAGTCGGCTGGGGTGATATGTTGCGTCCGGTGCTCCCGATGTGGCCTTTTATATATTGGCGAGACCTGACGCAGACTGGGAGACCGCTTTGCTGAACACCTACGCTCTGTCCGCCAGAGAAAGCAGGATCTCCCAGTGGCCACACATTTTAATTCCACATCCCATTCCCAGTCTGACATGTATATCCACGGCCTCCTCTACTGTAAAGATGAAGCCACACTCAGGTTGGAGGAACAACACCTTATATTCCGTCTGGGTAGCCTCCAACCTGATGGCATGAACATTGACTTCTCTAACTTCCGCTAATGCCCCACCTCCCCCTTGTACCCCATCTGTTACTTATTTTTATACACACATTCTTTCTCTCACTGTCTTTTTTCTCCTTCTGTCCCTCTGAATATACCCCTTGCCCATCCTCTGGGTCCCCCCCACCCCCCCCGTCTTTCTTCCCGGACTTCCTGTCCCATGATCCTCTCGTATCCCTTTTGCCTATCACCTGTCCAGCTCTTGGCTCTATCCCTCCCCCTCCTGTCTTCTATCATTTTGGATCTCCCCCTCCCCCTCCAACTTTCAAATCCCTTACTCACTCTTCCTTCAGTTAGTCCTGACGAAGGGTCTCGGCCTGAAACGTCGACTGCACCTCTTCCGAGAGATGCTGCTTGGCCTGCTGCATTCACCAGCAACTTTGATGTGTGTTCTTGAATTTCCAGCATCTGCAGAATTCCTGTTGTTTACGTTTTTAAACATATTATCATATCTTCTTTCTGGGTCTGCTGTGTTGCACAAACCCCACCAGTGTCACTGGTACAACATAGGTTCACAAACAGTTTTACTCAAGAAGGATCAGAATTTCCAAGCAAATATTCACCTATATTTGATTTTTTAAAAAATTGACATTTAGTAAAATTAAATATCAAATTTTAAATTTCAGCAAGTACTATTAACAAAACTAAATGAGTTAATATAAGTACTAAAATCAAGATGTTCCAGCACATTATTTACACTTATATAAAACTTTTTTATTTAGCTCACAGGAAGTCTACTGGTATATTTTAGTTGAGCTGGCAAGTGATTAATTTTTGAAGAATACGGACTGGGAAAAGAATCTCATATTGCAGCTTAACTTGCACAGTAAGCAAATAATAGAATATCTTTTTTTTAATGTTAAAAAGGAGAACACTTTGATTCTAAATCTTGATTGGGCCAATAGTAAGTTTGGTGCCTTATTCAGCTAATAATGTTTTAAGTTCACATCATATGTATTGTCCTCTAAAGTCAAGTTCCTGCATTCCAATACTTGTGTTCTATTCTACATTCCTGGTTTGTTTTTGGGTCGCATCTTTGCCCCACTGTTGGCAGTGATGCAACCCACAAACAAATACTGATTATACTTCTATCCTGACAACGTTTTCTTTGGTGAGGGAAAAGAAGAGGTAACATTGAAGGGAGAGCTGAGGAAGGGTTCTAAAAGGTAGTTTCAGCTTTAAGAGGGACGAGAAAAGGAAGGATGCACTACATGTTGCAATCATTCTCAGTCTTGGGGCTTACTTGTGCAGTTTTGTCTGTACTCTGCACTTGTCAACTCTTTTCCCATCAACAAATGTGAAAAAAAAAATGTTTTTGGCTAGGCTGATGACAATGTAATTGACTTCAGTGCATTAATGTATGCCATTTTCATTAAGTTTTCAGTGAAGTAAATGTTAATATTCTCGTGCAGTTTTCTAATAGTTTTGATTTGTACTTTAATATTACAACATTATATTTTTAATTATAGGCCTTGCTTTCAGCTGCCCAAAACTTGGTCTTAGAGCCTTCATAACTTGGTCAATAGGGTATTAAAATTCTAATCTGAGATACCAGAGTTCAAGTCTATATTTCATCCTGGAAAATGTGATCCACTTCTCATGTGTTAGGAATTGTCTTTCAGTGAATCCAAATATCATTGATAAACTTCACCATTGCCTTCTTTGGTCATCTGAGGAAGTATGTAAGTATGTAACTGAGACCTCCAAACCTGGCACAAGGTTTGTGATCTACTGGGCAGCAGTGACTTCTGCCCTGCTATTTGTCTCTGAGACTTGGACTACTCTCGGGCATCTCAAAGCACTGGAAAAATTATACCAATGCTGTACGTATGATGTGGATTCCTAGAATCTGCAGGCAGGGTATACAAATTGATGTCAGTACCATATCGGTAGTGAAACAAATAAAGGATGCTTTCAATAACTCCTTGGAAAAAGTGAACCACCCCTACTGACTTTTTGGCATTCCTGGCCTATGATTATTCAAAAGTATTTAGGGAACAGTTGGGATGTCAGAGAGATAATATTGAGTATGCACCAGAGCCTAGAATAAGTTGCAGAAAAATGCACCCATCTCTGAAACCAATCACCTGCCCAGTCTGTAAGCATCTCCTTCAACACCTAAATGTAAGCATAACCAATGTCTAACCATGTAAACACTATAGCCAAGTAAGCACACCAGCACCTTACTGCCTCAGAAGGTGAAGCAAATTTAGCATTCAGAAGGTTGTCTCCTTGTACTGGAGGCCTGTGACTAGTGGTGTTCCTAGTGTAGGTGCTGGGCCTATTGCTATTTGTCATCTAAATCAATGATTGGTAAGAATATACAGGGTAAGTTTAGTAAATTTTCAGTGGCACTTACAAATTATAAAGTAAGTTATTAAATTACAGGGGGTCTTGATCAGCTAAGAAGTTCAAGAAATTGCAAATGGAGTTTGACTTAGATGAGGAGAATTGGTTGACGTCATGCACTCGGATTTTCAGAAGGCCTTTGATAATGTGCCATACAGGAGGCTGCTTAACAAGCTTACAAGTCCATGGTATTACAGGAAAGATTCTAGCATGGATAAAGCAGTGGCTGATTGGTGGGAGGCAAAGATTGGGAATAAAGGGAGCCTTTTCTGGTTGGCTGCCAGTGACTAGTGGTGTACAGCAGGCATCTGTTGGGACTGATTCCTTTTACATTATATGTCAGTGACTTGAATGATGGAATTGATGGCTTTGTTGCAAAGTTGGTAGATGATATGAAGATAGGTGGAGGAGCAGGTAGTTTAGAGGAAGTAGAGAGGCTGCAGTAGGATTTAAACACATTAGGAGAATGGGCAAAGAAGGTAGGTGGAATACAGCATCAGGAAGTGTAAGGTCATGGACTTTGGTAGAAGAAATGAAAGGGTTGACTATTGTCTAAATGGAGAGAAAGTACAAAAACTGAGATGCAAAGGGACATGGGAGTGTTTGTGCAGAATTCCCTAAAGGTTAATTTGCATGTTGAGTCTGTGGTGAGAAAGGCAAATGCATTGTTAGCATTCATTTCAAGGGGACTAGAATATAAAAGCAAGGATGTAGTGTTGATGAGGCCTCACTTGGAGTATTGTGAGCAGTTTTGGTGCCCTTATGCTGAAAGTGGAGAGGGTTCAGAGGAAGTTCATGTCAGTAATTCCAAGATTGAACAGCTTGTCAGATGATGAGCATCTGATGGCTCTGGGCCTGTGTTCACTAGAATTCAGAAGAATGAGGGATGACCTCATTGAAACGTATTAAATGGTGAAAGGCCTTGATAGAGTGGATGTGGAGAGGATGTTTCCAATGAGTCTCAGACCAGAGGACACAGCCTCATAATTAGTGGGGCTTCGTTTTGGAACAGAGATGAGGAGGAATTTCTTTAGCCAGAAGATGATGAACCTGTGAATTCTTTGCCATGGGCAGCTGTGGAGGCCAAGATGTGATGTATATTTAAGGCAGAGCTTGATTCGATTCTTGATTGGTCAGGATATTGGGCTGAGAGGAAAATTGGATCAGCCATGATGAAATGGTGGAGCAGACTCAATGGGCCAAATGGTCTTGTGGTCTTGAGTAGAAGGTGCATTTTGGAAAGTCAAGTCCAGGTAAGAATCTCACAGTGAGTGGCAGGGCCTGGGAAGTGTTGTGCAACATGGGAACCCTGAGAATGCAAGTACGTGGTTCCCTGAAAATTGGAGTCACAACCAGACAAGGTGGTGTTGAAGGCTTTCATAAGCCAGTACATTGAGTATAACAGTTTGAAGATCATGGCGAGTTGTACTGGATGCTGAAGAGGCCCTGTTATTAAACTGGAAAGAGTACAGAAATGATGTTGCTAGGACGTGAGTAACTGAGTTTGAGAGATTGATGCGCAAAATTTTTTATTTTATATTACATAGGAGTCTGAGAGGTGATCTTATAGAGATGTCTAAAATCATATTTCACTCAGTCTTTTTTGCAGGGTTGGAGAATTAAGAACTAGAGGGGAACCTGGGCTGGGGGGACATCTTCACTCAGGGTGGTGCATATGTGAAACAAGCTGCCAGCAAAAATAGTGGATATGAGTTCAATTTCAACATTTAAAGGAGGTTTGGTAGATACGTGGATGGGAGAGGTATGGAGGGCTATGTTCCAGCTGCAAATTGCTGGGATTAGGCAGAATAATAGTTTGTCATGAACTTGATGGGCTGGAAGTCCTGTATCTATGCTGTAGTACTCTGACTCTAGAGCAGAGATTCCCACGGACCTCTTGGTTAATGGTAGGGGTGCATGGTATTAACAAGGTTGTGAACCCCTGCGCTAGAGGGTGTTGTTTAAGGTGATAGGTGGTGGAAGAAACAAAAATTGAATATATTAAGCAAGGAAAAACTTAAAATCCAGGTAAGAATTAGGTTAAGGAAAAACATCTTGGAAAATTGGGGACTCAATACAATTATATTGGGGAGCAGATGCTGCCGCTGCTTGGCCAGATTTAGCCCATGAGACATAGGAGCAGAATTAGGCCACTCAACCCATCAAGTTTGCTCCATCATTCCATCATTGCTGATTTATTATCCCCCTCAACCCCATTCTCCTGCCTTCTCCTCGTAACCTTTGTTGTCAAGAGCCCATCAACCTCCACTTTAAATATACTCAATGAGTTGGCATCTACAGCCACCTATGACAATGAATTCCACAAATTCACTGCCTACAGGCTGAAGAAATTCCTCTTCATCTCTTTTCTAAATGGACATCCTTCTATTCTGAGGCTGTGCCCTCTGGACCGGGATTCCTTCACCAAAAGAAACATCCTCTTCACGTTCACTCTTTCTAGGCCTTCCAATATTCAGTAGGTTTCAATGATACCCCCACCCCCCAATTCTTATTTCGTTCATATTACACCTGAGTGTATTTAATTTCACATTTGTAGTATTAGTGAAACTCTGTAATCACTAACCCACACTGCATATATTGTAACTGTCTACACAGCTCTGGAGTACATCCAGTACAAAAATTGCTCATGATTAAGAGGTTTAAATAATACTCCCACAGCAGAATAGTTTTCTCCTGTTGCTACCTTCGCCTACACCAGTGAGTTTATTAGAATAGTTATAAATAGATATACTGCTTTTTGTAATGATGATGATGCTCCAAAAGTAGGAAAGCCATATCAGTGTGCTGCTCATTTGTATATTGCCGTTCAATTAAAAGTAATGATCACTTGGCAAAATAGTGTATATTTGTGCATCAACTGTTAATTATTTCTTTTAACCCTGTGCTCCTGTTTTGTTGGGGACAGTTAGTTAGTTAGCTTGTAGAATGTTAATTGTCATGGAAAATTTATCTTAATCTCTCTCAGACTAAACAAACTGACACACACTCTAGGCTTGTTTAGCAATAGGTAAGCAGGTGGTTGTCCAGCTCCTTGCTTCAATCATTTGGAGTCTGGATAATCAATGGCAGTCACAACAACTACACATGTTACACTTTGTATACTTTAATTTGAAGAATTTTGGAGGGTGTAATGTAGAGTTGAAGAAAAATAAATATATAAATACAAAGTACATGGGTTATTACCTTCATACTTCCAATGGTGATCAGAACTATAAAGTACCTGGTTGTCCTTTTGTCTTTTCTAGCATCCACTATCTTTTAGTTTACCAAAATTTCACCCGTGTGCTCAGATAACTTGCTTCTAGGAACCTACTGATTTATGTTGAACCATAGTTTTAAGAATAAGTGTCTTTTTAGTGAGGTAAGTTTGAAAGGGATAAGAAGATTGACATCCAAGAGGGAGAACAATCTAGCCAAAGGCTGACATGTTAGTTGATTCATTGGGAAATGAGCAAAAAGAACAGAAATAAACTTGCATATACTGAAGGTGACCCGTATGACCTTAATGCTTGCAGGATGTAGTTTCATTTGTGAGAGTTTACTCAGTGTCTTAACTTTCAATATAATTATTATTGCTATAATTCATAATATGGAACTGGGTGGCATAATTGTACTGATATTTGTGCATTTTGGGTTTTTTTTGATTTTCTTAATTGTAATACATTTTAGGATACTTTGATTGTGTGGTCAGAAGCGGAAAACTATGACTTGGCCCTCAGCTTTCAAGAAAAGGCAGGCTGTGATGAAATATGGGAAAAGATATGCCAGGTGAGCATCTCAAGATGTTGATGGAGTTTGTACCATTACTTTTTTTGAAAAGCTGTATTCACACATTTCGTCCTAACTAATTTTGTGGATTATTGTCAAATTCAGACTCTTGTTTATAAGAGCTCAATATTGCATTTAAAATGGTTAATTTAGGTAAAAACAAGGTGCTGATTTTGTATTATTGCTGCAAATACCATTTTAATCAAATCCTATTAAATACAATTATCTATTTTTATGGTGAATTGGTAGACCACATTATTTAGTCTTGGCCTTTTATATATAACACTGGAGGATTCTATTGTAAAGTTTATCATCTGTGGAACAGAAAATGGGGTTCCAACACCGACCCTTGCAGCACACCACTAGTCACCAGCCTCCATTCCAAGAAACAACCTCTACTTCCTACTTAATTCCTACAAAAAATCTTACTATTTACACTTCCTCGTGTATGCCAGCAGCTGGAGTCTCGCCTCCTTTGATTTTTTAGATGCCAGTTTTCTCTCTATTGCACAAGGTTAATGTAGTTTTAAATCAAACTCTTAATAAATACTTATTCCTCACACTTGCCATACCCTGCGTCATGGTGGGTCCTAGAAAATAGTTTGTATCATGATTTTACGTTACGCAAGTCCATGTCATCTGTTCCTGTGTCAAGAAACGCAAGTTAGAAAAAAGTCTTTTTTCACTTAAATTCTGTGAGAACGAAATTTATTCCATAACTCAGATTTGATTAGCGATTTGTGAATTCTCAGTAAATTTCTATAATATGCATGGCCATGAACATACTGTTGTGTGTATAAATTTATAGATGTATTTGTTTAGCTGAATTTAAATTCAACGGGGATTTGAATTGGCGTTACTATCAACAGTGGGGACCACTGGAACTAGTTCATTAATTACTCTTTAAATTGTGAGAATGTGATAAATGCTGTTGAGTTTAAGCTCATTGAAGGCAAGTTTGGGATTAATAACAGGACATTCCTCATCATTGAGTGGAATGGACTCAAATCAAGTAATGTAGCAATTCTGTGGAGCAAAGTTATTTCTTCTGGTTATATTTCCTGGGCTGAATCTAAAGGAAACTACAGAAGCTTGCTGGAATTAATTTAGAATCTGTCATTGACTTTGTGAAATTGAATTAAGTAAATGCTTATTTGAAATTCATTGATGCCCTTCAAAGATTTCTGGATAAGTCAAGTCTATGCATTTATGGAAGTCCAAATTATGAAGTTTAACACTTCATTCCCTCAGAGCAACTAGGGCAGGACTTATGCTGTGTTGCTACCCAGAAGTGTGAACCAAATTAAATATAATTACCAATAATGGTTTGTACCTAATTTCTACCTTCTGTAGTTTTATGCAGAAGATGGCTATTTTGGTATTGGAGATCAAGTTAATGGTGTCTTAGATATAAAATAGAAAATTATACTTCCAAGCTGATAATGTCATTCATTGGATATTCAGTTTTGCCAGTGCAACTTCCCTTTTGATCCATGTGGCAGTTTTTTATCTATTATCCTTTAGATTTAATAATGTAAATAATAAAAATAGCAGTCGGCTAATGCCTGTAAAATTTTCCCAAGGTATTCTTTTCCTGTGCAGAATAATTCTGGCTACTTCCAGTAGTCAATAGATCTTGTGTTACTTGGTCCTGTTGCATACAGCAACATTCTTGAAGTACAGCTATATATAATAAAACCGAATATGAATTCCAAAGATTGAATGTAGTGTGTTAAATGTGAGGTTATCCACTTTTTATAGAAGAAAAAATTACTTTCTTATGTTTTCTTTTAGTTAGAAAGTATTGCTTTTCAGAGGGACTCTGGTATCTATCCCTGATGTTAATGTGCAGATACAGCAAGCAATTAGGATGGAAAACAGTATATTGGTCTTTATTGAAGGAACTTGGAGTACAAAAGTGGAGATATTATTCAAGTTCTATGAGGCCATGTAAGATCTTATCTGGAATTTTGTAGGCAGGTATGGCCTCCCTACCCAAGGAAGTATCTACTTGTGATTAGAAAGAATGTGCAGCAGGTTCATCAGATCGATTACTGGAATTGCAGTTTTGATGGATGAGGAGAGGTGGAGCACTCTTGAGTTTAAAAGAATAAGGGATGATCTTGAAACGTAATTCTTAAGCGGGTTAACTAGGTTGATGTGTGGTTGATGTTTCCCTTTTGGAACTGGGAATCACGATGTACAAAATAAAGAGAGCATCCATTCAAGATGATGAAAAGAGATTTCTTCACTCAGAATGTAATAAATCTTTGCAATTAATTGAAAGTCACTGGACATATTCCAGAAAATGAGTTGTAGGTATTAAAGGACTTGAAATGGAGTTGGTGCAGCAAAGTGTCAGGGTGGTGAAAACAATTAGCTATAACATTGCTGAATAGCATAATCAGACACATGTAGCCAAATAGCTTACTCCCACTTCTACTTACGTTACTGGTTACATGCTGTCTCTGAATATTACTGTTTCCAGTGTATTCATAACCCCATATATAAGTTTTAAAAATGTGCTAAAAGTACAAATTTTACAAATTGCCTGTTATTCAATTTGTCTTTTTAATTTAATCGTGCTAATGTAGTGACACCCAAATACCAAAGACCTTTTTATTCAATGTTTTTCTGAACACAGTATTCCTCTTTGGCATTAACTTTCCAAAATATTGTAAATTCCAAATTAAGAGGTTTAATTTGAGAATAGTATTGATTAACTGCATGTAATACATTTATTTTAGAATTGGGAATTCCATTGATCCTCAGTGACCAGGCTATCAATTACGACAGCCTGTCTTTGTTTTCATCCAAGTCTGAATTTGCTCTGCAAAGTGTGACATTTTGTAAAGATCATAGGTGTCAATTGCTGCTGAAAATAAAGTTTAGTTTTCAATATTAATACCACTGTTCTGGCTTAAATATATCTTGCTTTTGGTAGGGTATTTTTGAAAACCACATCCAAAGAAGAGGTTCAGAATTATTACTTAAATGATACACTATAGATTTAAGTTCCAGCTACAGATCTGTGTTGAAGGTTGTGGTTCTATTAGGTACAGTTAGAATCAAATAGCTACAGCTCAATCCACCTGGCCCACTCTACCAGCATCAACTCCTTGAGTTGAAGCTGACCCGTCTCTCTTAAATTTTTTAAGTTATTCTACCATATTGTGATTGGGAGACTGTGTGGTAGGTTCATCAGATAGATTATTGAGATTGCAATTTTAATGAATGAGGAGCAGTGACTTCTACCATTCTGTGGGGAATATTTTCATGACTTTATTTATATTATGCATATATGTAGAGTACCTTGACTCTTCGTGGTTTTTAATTATCTTGTAGTTATTCTTTATCTTGCTGCCAAGTTGCAAGTCAGTGCAGACGGCTTTTCCATATTAACCTCACAAGCTGCTCATGTTCCTGCACCATCAGGTATCTCCTGCCCTCAGAATCAGCTTTATTATCAGGCATATATGACATGGAAATGTGTTCTTTTGTGACAGCAGTACAGGGCAAAGGTGTAACATTACCATAAATAACAAAATAAATACTGCAGAAAGAGGAACAATGAGGTTTATGGGCAATTCAGAAGTCTGATAACAGAGGAGAAGGAGCTATTCCTGATTCATTGTGTGTGGGTCTTCAGACCTTTAACCTCCTCCCAGACAGTAGTAGCAAGAAGATTGCAGTTCTTAGGTGATGAGGTTCCTTCATGATAGATGCTACCTTTTTAAGATGTCCTCTATGGTGTCTGTTGAGTATTTTGATGGACTTTGTGATGGACCATTCAGTGCCTATGTCCCCTTCTGTCCTTTGAAGATTGTGGTTCATCCAGTAGTTTATGATCATTACTGAACAGCAATCTTGGCAATGAGACCTGAGCTTGATCATTAATCTCTTTTTTTTTACTGATCGAGACCCACTTCATCTGGCTGTTTTCAGCAGCCCCCTGTATAAACTACTTTGAATGTGCAATACCAGTCAAAGCCCAGGAATCTGTCCCAGGTGAAGTAGGAAATTGGGACGTGAAGGCTGTTCTAGAGGAATGAATGCACAAAATTAATTCAATGGTCCTGAAGGTGGTCCAGCAACATGCTGTCGTGTGGGGAAGTGTGGCAAGGCAGTAAATTCTTCCTGATACTGAAAGATTTGTTTTTCGGCCAGTGGAGTAGAAACTGTACCTGTGCAGTGGCCTTTCTGCTCAAAAAAAAAAGGGCATTCATTTCTTTATGACTACATCACCTTGCTCTACTCTTTGTTTAAAAAATAATAAATGAGTAGGTTTGGGTGGGGTGGGAAGAGAAATTTATGACATGGGCTAAAATTGTAACAAGAGTAGGTTTAATTACAGTAATAAAACTTTGAAATAACAAAATGGTGCTGTTGGTGTAGAATGATGTAATGGCTATTTTCAGCACTGTTTATTTTCATCAAGAATGCCCCAGTGCTTTTGTCTTCCCGTGTCCAAGAATTGTTGCATATTACTATGGTATACACCATTTTAAGAGTTTTGAATGTAAGTTTATTGCACTAACTCTTTTAAAGTAAACATTCTGTATCTGCTGAGTATCTTATTTGGTGTAGTAGTATTGGTTGAACTGTAGCTGATGTGAAGGATTTAATGAAGTTGTTTGGTTAGAAACAACATGAGAAGTTTAAATTATGCTCAGAATGGCTGATTTAACTAACCAATGAGAATCATATTCCCAGACTCACCTTTATGTAACCGTACAACGTGTAAAAGTAAATATATTTTTATAAAAACTCTTCATACTGTCTTCTGAAAATATTTACTTCTCAGGTGAGCAGGCATTAGTGATTTACCTTAGTAAGATCTCTTCTCTTCTCCTCCCCACCCCCACCCCCAAACATGAATGTAGTGGGGAAGCTTCCCCATATATGAAATAACTCCAGTCAGTGGTATAAAGCAGCATTGCAGCTAGGACAGAGAACAGCATAGGCTCTTCAGCCCATGATGTTGTGCAGACCTATTAACCTATTCCAAGATCAACTTAACTCTTCCCTCCCAACTAACCATCCATTTTTATGTTATCCATCTGCCTATCCAAGAGTCTGTTAAATGTCCTGAATGTATCTGCCTCTATTACCACTCCTGGCAATGCGTTCCATGCACCCACCACTCTCTGTATGTATATATATATATATATATATGTGTGTGTGTGTGTGTTTTTAAAATCTCTGACATCCTCCACCCACCCCCCCCCGCATGCTTTCCTCCAGTCAGCTTGAAATTATACTCCCTAATATTAGCCATTTCTTCCATGGGGAGAAATAAATCTACTCTGTCTACGGTTGCAAGAACAAGAACGGGAATGAAGGGACACAGTACAGGCCGGTTGGTAAAAAAAACGCAAAGAGAGCGTACAGTCAGGAAGGGCAGGCAGATGAAAAGACAAAATTGCACCCAGCGGGATGAGTATCAGTGTATTAGGGATGCAGAATCAAAAAGGGTAATATCTCAATGCACGGAGTATAAGAAATAAGGTGGATGATGTTGTTGCACTGTTACAGATTGTCAGGTATGATGTTGTGGCCATCACTGAATTGTGGCTGAAGGATAGTTGTAGTTGGGAGCTGAATGTCCATAGTTACACATTGTATCAGAGGGGTAGGAAGGTAGACAGAGGGGTGGTCTGGCTCTGCTGGTAAAGAATGGCATCAAATCAGTAGAAAAATGTGAAATAGGATTGGAAGATGTTGAACCCTTGTGGACTGAGTTAAGAAACTGCAAGGGTAAAAGGACCCTGATGGCAGTTATATACCGGCCTCCCAACAGTAGCTGGGATGTGGACCACAGATTTCAATGGGAAATAGAAAAGGTGTGTCAAAGGGGCAATGTTATAATAATCATGTGAGATTTTAACATGTAGGTAGATTTGGAAATTCAGGTTGGTGATGGATCTCGAGAGTGAATTTGTTGAATGTGTTTTTTTTAAGAGCAGTTTGTTGTTTGAGCCTACAGGGGATCAACTATACTGGATTGGATGTCATGTAATGAATCAGAGACTATTAGGGAGCTTAAGGTGAAGGAACCCTTGGGAGACAGTGATCATAATGTGATTGAGTTCAGTTCAACTTTAAATTTGATAGGGAGAAAGTAAAATCTGACATAGCAGTATTTCAGTGGAGTAAAGGAAATTACAGTGGTATGAGAGAGGAGTTGGCCAAAGTAAATTGGAAGGAGAAGCTGGCAGGGATGACAGCAGAGCAGCAATGTGCGAGTTTCTGGGGGGAAATGAGGAAGGTGCAGGATAGATGTATTCCAAAAACACAGAAATATTCAAATGGCAAAATAGTATGACTGTGACTGACCAGGGAAGTCCAAGCTAATGTAAAAGCAAAAGATAGAGCATACAACAAAGCAAAAGTAAGTGGGAAGGTAGAAGATTGGGAAGCTTTTAAGAACCTACAGGAAGCAACTAAAAAAAAATCATTAGGAGAGAAAAGATGAAATATGAAAGCAAGCTAGCAAACAAAATCAAAGCTTTATTCAAGTGTATATTCTTTTAAAAAAGAGAGATGAGAGTGTATATAGGGCCACTAGAAAATGAGGCCAGAGGAATGATAACGTGGGACAAAGAGATGGCAGATGAACTAAATAAGTTTGTTGCATCGGTCTTCACTGTGGAAGACACCAGCAGTGTGCCAGGTGTTGAAGGGTGTGAGGGAAGAGAAGTGAGTGTAGTTACTATTACAAGGGAGAAGGTGCTCAAAAAAGCTGAAAGACCTAAGGTGCATAAGTCACCGGACTAAATGAACTGCACCATGGGGTTCTAAAAGAGTTAGCAGTAGAGATTGTGGAGGCATTAGTAATGATTTTTCAAGAATCATTGGACTCTGGCATGGTTCTGAAGGACTGGGAAATTGCAACTGGGGAGAGTCCTTCCACTCTTAAAGAAAAGAGGAAACAGCAGAAAGGAAATTTTAGATCAGTTAGCCTGACCTCAGTGGTTGGGAAGATGGTGGAGTCGATTGTTAAGGATGAGATATTAGAGTACTTGATGACGCAGGACAAGATGGGACAAAGTTGGTTTTCTTAAGGGAAAATCTTACCTGACGTACCTGTTGGAATTCTTTGAAGAGATTACAAGTAGGATAGATAAAAGGGATGCAGTAGATGTTGTATATCTGGGTTTTCAGAAGGCCTTTGACAAAGTGCCACACATGAGGCTGCTTACCAAGTTAAGAGCCTATGGTACTACAAGGAAGTTACTGGCATGGTTAGGACACTGGCTGATTGGTAGGAGGCAGCGAGTGGGAATAAAAGGGTCCTTTTCTGGTTGGCTGCCAGTGACTAGTGGTGGTCCACAGGGGTTGATATTGGAACTGCTTTTTATGCTGTATATCAATGATTTAGATGATGGAATAGTTGGCTTTGTTGCCAAGTTTGCAAATAAGGAGACTGGGCAAGAAAGTGGCAAATGAAATACAATGTTGGAAAATTCATGGGCATTCACTTTGGGGTAGAAGAAATAAATGTGTAGACTGTTTTCTAAACAGGGAGAAAATCAAAAATTCTGAGATGCAAAGGGACTTGGGAGTCCATGTGTAGAACACTCTAAAGGTTGAGTGGCAAATAGAGTCAGTGGTGAGGAAGGCAAATACAGTGTTACCATTCATTTCAAGAGGTCTAGAATATAAAAGCAGGGATGTGATGCTGGGGCTTTATAAGGGACTGGTGAGGCCTCACCTTGAGTATTGTGAACAGTTTTGGGCTCCTTATCCAGGAAAAGATATGCTGGCTTTGGAGAGGGTTCAGACGAGGTTCACAAAGATGATTCCAGGAATGAAAGGGTTATCATATGAGGAACGTTTGATGGCTTTGGGTCTGTATTCATTGGAAATGAGAAGGATGAGAGGGGTCTCATTGAAACCTTTCAAATGTTGAAAGGCCGAGACAGAGTAGAGACACTGTTTCCCATGGTGGAGGAGTCTTAAGACAAGAGGGTACAGTCTCAGGATAGAGGATGGTGAATTTGTGGGATTTGATACCACAGACGGCTGTGGAGGCCAGGTCTTTGGGTGTATTTAAGGCAAAGATTTATAGGTTCTCGATTGGCCATGACATTAAAGGTTACAGGCAGGGGCAGAGGAGTGGGGCTGAGGTGATGAAAAAAGGATCAGCCAGGATTGAATGGCGGAGCGGACTCGATGGGTCAAATGGCCTAATCTGCTCCCATGTCTTATGGGATAACCTTCTGCAATTACATTTTTTTGCATTAATTACTCTTAAAATGGGATCTGATCTTCATGTAAGTCACAATAATAGATAAATACAATATGCCTAAACTAATAATACACAAAGAGTTATACTTTTCGTCAATACGAAGTATACCATTTAAACAATCACAGTCTAGGTTCGAAAAAGTATTTGAAGGTCTGGGGCAATGCCTTCTACAAAGGCTATTTGCAGTCAGGTGGTTCCAATCAATGAAATGAGATTGATAGTATGGGTGGCAGAGGTGCCCTGTCCTATATAAAAAAAAAACACAAAGTCTGGTTACTGACAGAACCTGCTCTTCTCAAGAAAGATCTGTTTATGTGCACGATGCCTCAATCAATACAACTTTCAGAGGACCTGAGAAGAAGAATTGTAGAGATGCACGAAGCTGAAAAAGGCTACAAAAGCATTTTTAAAGACCTGAGCATTCAGCGGTCCACAGTAACAGAAATTGTCTACAAATGGAGGAAATTCAGTACTGTTGCTATTCTCCCTAGGAGTGGGCATCCTGCAAAATTCACACCAAGAGCACAATGTGCAATGCTGAAGGAGGTGAAAATGAACCCAGGGGTAACAGCAAAATACTTCTAGAACTTGCTAGTCTCTGTTGACATATCCATTATAAGGAAAACACTGAACAAGAATGCTGTTCATGGAAGGGTACCATAGAGGAAACCACTGTTCTCCAAAAAAAAAAATTGTTTCATCTCTCAAGTTTGCAAAAGACCACCTGGATGTTCCACAGTGCTTCTGGGAAAATATTCTGTGGACAGATGAGACAAAAGTTGAACTTCTTGACAGAAATGCACACCTCTATACAGGTGGCCCCCATTTTCCAAACGTCTGCTTTACGACACCTCGCTGTTACGAAAGACCTACATTAGTTACCTGTTTTCGCTAACAGAAGGTGTTTTCACTGTTATGAAAAAAGGCAGAGCGCGCCCCGAACAGCCAAGCTCCTCCCCCAGAACTGCATTCTAGCCGGCATTGCTTAAACACGTGCTTTATCTCGATTTATTTTGTGCATTCGTTAGCAAGATGAGTTTTAAGGTATCAGAAAAACCTAAAAGAGCTCGTAAGGGTGTTACACTTAGCATAAAACTAGACATAATTTAAGCGTTTCGATCGTGGTGAACGAAGTAAGGACATTGTCCGTGCATTGAACTTGCCTGCGTCCACCATTCGCACTATTTATATGCAGAGAGAAAGAATTTTGAAAGCTGCCGATGTTACTGTTGGTTCTGCTCGTAGCAAAGTGGTCTCTCTTAGTCGGCATCCAATAATGGATAACGTGGAAAGTCTTTTGCTGGAGTGGATTGATGGGTGTACAAAGCGTGGTGTTCCGTTAAGTTTTCTTATACTTAAGGAGAAATCAGTCAGTCTTTTTAATAAGCTGAAACAGAAAGCACTGGAGGATGGTGATGAAAGTGTTGCGAAAGTGGAACTTAAGGGTAGTCATGGGTGGTTTGATCGGTTTCTTAGGTGGGTTCAGCTTCATAGTTTAACATTTACTGGAGAGAGTGCTTCGGCTGATACTGAAGCTGCCGAAAAGCTCCCAGCAGAACTGAAGAAAATAATTATAGAAGGTGGTTATTTGTATAAGCAAGTGTTTAACTGTGACGAAACTGCAATTTATTGGAAAAAATTGCCAAGCAAGACATTTATTTCGATAGAAGAAAAGCAGGCTAAGGGACACAAGGCATCGAAGGACAGGTTTACCCTAATGCCTATTATTAACGCCAATGGTGATGCTGTCCTTAAGCCTCTACTAGTGTATCATTCAGAAAATCCGAGGGTACTTAAAGACGTTGATAAGAAAACACTTCCCATTGTGTTCTGTTCACATCCAAGTGGTCGGAATACCCAAGTGCTTTTTTCTGAGTACATGAGTGGATACGTTAGTCCTTTTGTTGAAAAATACTGTAGAGAAAATAATCTCGCTAATAGGTGCCTTGTGATTGTCAATAATTGTGCTGCTCATCCGCCTGGCATTACCGAATATGGAGGTAACATTCGTGTTGCGTTCTTACCGCCAAATACGACATCGTTGCTGCAGCCATGCGACCAAGGCCTAATAGCCACAGTTAAGGCTTACTATACGCAAAACGTGAGGACAACTCCGAAGCGTCTTTGTGAGAGATCGGGATAGAATACAATATAAAATTGCCAACATTGGAGATGCTCTCGATAGGCTAACAGTCTTGATGAGAAATGGCGTTTGGAGGAAACTGTGTCTTCCCGATTCCGGTAAGTGAAACTGTACATATTGTGGCGACCCACTTTCTGACACCCACGAACCGGCTCACGAAACGGCGGGCAGCAAAAAGGGCGGGAACGGGAAGGCTTTAAAGCGGGCCGCGAAGTTTGAATAAACCTCTTTCATCGCAACTCCAACTCACCGACTCCGTGTGGTTATTCTAGCGCTGTGTGTAGCACATCGCTACAATATGTTATTTCTACTTTATATAGGCTGTGTATTTTTACGTGTTATTTGGTATGATTTGGCAGCTTCATAGCTTAAAGGTTACTGGAGAGAATGTTTCTGCCGAGAGCGCTTCCACTGAGAGTGCTGCTGCTGTGAGATTTTTGCTGCGCTAGACAGTGCTGCAATTTGCAGAAAAGTATTTCTAACTTTTATAGGCTGTGTATTTATCATATCATTCCTGCTTTTACTATATGTTACTGTTATTTTAGATTTTGTGTGTTATTTGGCATGATTTTGTAGGTTATTTTTTGGGTCTGGGGACACTCAAAAATTTTTCCCATATTAATAAATGGTAATTGCTTATTCACTTTACAACATTCCGGCTTACGAACTGTTTCATAGGAACGCTCTACCTTCGGATAGCGGGGGAAACTTGTATTTAGAGGAAAAAAGGCACTGCACACCAACACCAAAACCTCCTCCCAACTGTGAAGCATGGTGGAAGGAGCATCATGGTCCTGACGAAGGGTCTCGGCCCGAAACGTCGACTGTACCTCTTCCCAGAGATGCTGCCTGGCCTGCTGCATTCACCAGCAACTTTTATGTGTGTTGCTTGAAATTCCAGCATCTGCAGATTTCCTCGTGTTTATGGTTTGGAACTACTTTGCTGCCTCAGGGCCTGGACAGCTTGCATTTTTTTGAGGGAACAATGAATTCAAAATTTTATGAAGACAGGAGAATGCAGCCTGAAGCTTAATAGAAGTTGGATGATGCAACAAAACAATGATCCGAAACACAAGAGTAAATCAACAACAAGCTGTTTTAAAAAGAAGAAAATTCCGTGTTTTGGAATGGCCAAGTCAGAGTCTAGGCCTTAACCCAATTGAGATGCCGTGGCATGACCTGAAGAGGGCTGTTCATGCAAGGTATCCCAGGAATATTGATGAACTGAACCAGTTTTGTATGAAGGAATGGTCTAAAATTCTTCCTTGCCGTGGTGCAAGTCTGATCAACAGCTACAGGAAACATTTTGTCGAGGTTATTGCTGCTAAAGGAGGTTCTACCAGTTATTAAATACTAGGGTTTACGTACTTTTTTCCAACCTGGACTGTGAATGATTAAACAATGTTCAATAAAGACATGAAAAGTGCAATTGTTTGTGTGTTATTGTTTTAGGCAGATTGTGTTTGTCTATTGTTATGACTTAGATGAAGATCAGACCACATTTTATGAGTAAATGCAGAAAACCAGGAAATTGCAAAGGGTTCACAAACTTTTTCTTGTAACTGTATGCCTCTTATCATCTTGTACACCTCTGTCAAGTCACCTCTCAAACTCCTTTGTTCCAAAGAGAAATCCCCAGCTCGCTCAACCAGTCGTCATAAGATGTGCTGTTGTATGTCTTATTGTTATATGATAACTATGTAGTAGTCTTGTATTTCTATTAATATGGCATCGAGAATTTTGATATCCTGTTTTGGGGTTGCCCCATTCAACTTCAGGAATACTGAAGTTTGCTATTTGGCATTCAGAAGCTGAAACATTTTAAAAGATGAGTAAAAGATGATAACTATTTAAAGTTGATTATTTGAACTCTCCTCCCATATCTATGTATATAAAAAACAATACTGCCTCACCCCCACCCTCTCTGCAGTCTTCCCTTATCCATGTTTTGTTCCAGTGAAGTCTATTACGGGGAATTCTTGGAATACAGTAATGCATCCTGAGGCCTGATGTCTGAGTCCTTGTCCAAATATACTCTGGAGAGTATAAAATCCCAACAGTTCCAAGAAGCTAAGTAACTTGTGAATTAAAAAGCAAATATCATTGACAATGAATGAGAATTCTGGATTGTCAAAAAAGCTAATCTCATTTATTAATGTCCTTTTGGGAAAGTAAATCTTATCTCCTTGGCTATGTGTGGTCCATGACACCGTAGTTAACTCAAGGCCGGGACCCTTCCTGAAATGTCGACTGTACCTCTTCCTATAGATACTGCCTGGACTGCTGTGTTCCACCAGGAGTTTTTGTGTGTGTTGCTTGAATTTCCAGCATCTGCAGATTTCCTCGTGTCAGGGGTGTCAAACTCATTTTAGGTCACGGGCCGGATTGGGCAAAATGCGGGCTGGATCAGTTGTGCACGCGCGCGTGTCCCCACAGCTTTCGTTGCCTTCGTTTTTTCAACCTGCTCTTATGTGTCTCAATCTCTGCTATAACTACAAAGTGTTTCACTTTACGAATTTCATTTCTCATGAAGAAGGTTGCCTAACAAGCATTATTTTTATGATTGGTATTAACTTGCAGTCATAGGCTACAATAAAGTTGTGATGAGAGAGAGAAAAAACGATGCTATTTTGGCTAAGATTGTTTTGGGAGCCACACCCTTTCCATTAATAAACCATTTGAAATCGAACATTAGCAGACACAAATGTAGACCTAACGAAACGGCGAACAAAATAGTGAGAATTCCTTCTCGAGCTGAGTGAAGACTCGGAAACGATTCTGAAACTCACTTTTCAGTCATGGTATTTTGTCCTTGTACCTGTCCATGTTGTCATTATTCCCATGAGTGACACGCACAGCCTACAAAGAGGGGAAATGAGCTGGGTTGCTCTGGGATAGTTGCATCTCTCACAGACCTAATTTGAAAGGCACGAATACTGTTGTAGTATTCCGTAACAAGTTTGTTGCGGCCTTGCATGTTAACATTAAGCACATTTAAGTGCTCTGTTATATCCACCAAAAATGCATGATCATGAAGCCAGTGTGGGTCATCCAACTCTGCCACTGGCTTCCCTTTCTCATTCATGAATAATCCAATTTCCGCACGTAATTGAAAAAAACGTTTGAGCACAACCCCTCTGCTCAACAAGTGGACTTCAGTGTGGTAGGGTAGGCCGTATCCAGTATTACTTTCGGACAAAAGAGTGTCAAATTGCCAATGGTTGAGTCCCTTGGCTCTAATAAAATTAACCGTTTTGATTGCTACATCCATGACATTGTCCATTTTCAGGCTCCTGCTACATAACGCCTCTTGGTTTATAATACAATGAAGATTCCAGAATTCCTGCTCTGGGTTCTCTGTCTGAATTTTCTCTCTGAGTTTCACAACAACACCTGCCTTTTTCCCGGCCATGTACGGTGTGCCATCTGTTGCCACGCTGACACTGTGACTCCAGTCAACCCCCAGTCTGTCCAAGGCCTCAACAAGGCTGGAGAAAACTACGTGCTACGTGATAGTGATGGTAAGAATTAGAAGAGATGGCAGTTGAATGCGTGGCTGAGGAGTTGGTGCAGGGGGCAGGGTTTTAGATTTTTGGATCATTGGAATCTCTTCTGGGGAAGGTGGGACCCGTACAGATTGGATGGGTTGCACCTGAACTCGAGGAGGAGCAATATCCTTGCAGGTAGGTTTGCTAGCATGGTTCGAGAGGGTTTAGACTAATTTGCAAGGGGGGGTGGGACCAGGAGCGATAGAGCAGTGGAAGAAGTGCATGGAGTAAAGCCAAATCTAACATATAAAGAGGCTTTGAGGAAAGAGAAGCAGAATAAAGGGTGTTAAGGTAGAAGGGCTAAAGTGCGTGTACTTCAATTCAAGAAGCATCAGGAACAAAGGTGATAAACTAAGAGCTTGGATACATACATGGAATTATGATGTAGTGGCCATTACAGAGACATGGCTGGCACCAGGGCAGGAATGGATTCTCAATATTCCTGGATTTCAGTGCTTTAAAAGGGATAGAGAGGGCAGAAAAAGGGGAGGAGGGGTGGCATTACTGTTCAAGGATACTATTACAGCTACAGAAAGGGTGGGTAATGTAGCAGGATCCTCTTTTGAGTCAATATGGGTGGAAGTCAGGAACAGGAAGGGAGCAGTTACTCTATTGGGGGTATTCTATAGTTCCCCTGGTAGCAGCAGAGATACAGAGGAGCAGATTGGGAGGCAGATTTTGGAAAGGTGCAAAAATAACAGGGTTGTTATCATGGGTGACTTTAACTTCCCTAATATTGATTGGTACCTGATTAGTTCCAAGGGTTTAGGTGGGGCAGAGTTTGTTAAGTGTGTCCAGGACAGATTCCTGTCACAGTATGTGGACAGGCTGACCAGGGGGAATGCCATACTAAATCTAGTATTAGGTAACAAACCGTGTCAGGTCACAGATCTCTCAGTGGGTGAGCATCTGGGGGACAGTGACCACCGCTCCCTGGCCTTTAGCATTATCATGGAAAAGGATAGAATCAGAGAGCACAGGAACATTTTTAATTGAGGAAGGGCAAATTATGAGGCTATAAGGCTAGAACTTGTGGGTGTGAATTGGGATGATGTTTTTGCAGGGAAATGTACTATGGACATGTGGTTGATGTTTAGGGATCTCTTGCAGGAGGTTAGGGATAAATTTGTCCTGGTGAGGAAAATAAAGAATGATAGGGTGAAGGAACCATGGGTGACGTGTGGTGGAAAAGCTAGTCAGGTGGAAGAAGGCAGCATACATGAGGTTTAGGAAACAAGGAACAGATGGGTCTATTGAGGAATATAAGGTAGCAAGAAGGGAGCTTAAAAAGCAGCTGAGGAGAGCAAGAAGGGGGCATGAGAAGGCCTTGGCGAGTAGGGTAAAGGAAAACCCCAAGGCATTCTTCAATTATGTGAAGAACAAAAGGATGACAGAAGTGAAGGTAGGACTGATTAGAGATAAAGGTGGGAAGATGTGCCTGGACGCTGTGGAAGTGAGCGAGGTCCTCAATGAGAATACTTCTCTTCAGTATTCACCAATGAGAGGGAACGATGACGGTGAGGACAATATGAGTGAGGTTGATATTCTGGAGCATGTTGATATTAAGGGAGAGGAGGTGTTGGAATTGTTAAAATACATCAGGACAGATAAGTCCCCGGGGCCTGAGGGAATATTCCCCAGGCTGCTCCACGAGGCGAGGGAAGAGATTGCTGAGCCTCTGGCTAGGATCTTTATGTCCTTGTTGTCCACGGGAATGGTACCGGAGGATTGGAGGGAGGCGAATGTTGTCCCCTTGTTCACAAAAGGTAGTAGGGATAGTCCAGGTAATTATAGACCAGTGAGTCTTGCGTCTGTGGTGGGAAAACTGTTGGAAAAGATCCTTAGAGATAGGATCTATGGGCATTTAGAGAATTATGGTCTGATCAGGGACAATCAGCATGGCTTTGTGAAGGGTAGATCATGTCTAACAAGCCTAATAGAGTTCTTTGAGGAGGTGACCAGGCATATAGTTGAGGATAGTGCAGTGGATGTGATCTATATGGATTTTAGTAAGGCATTTGACAAGGTTCCACATGGTAGTCCTATTCAGAAAGTCAGAAGGCATCCAGGGAAGTTTGGCCAGGTGGATTCAGAATTGACTTGCCTGCAGAAAGCAGAGGATCGTGGTGGAGGGAGTACATTCAGATTGGAGGGTTGTGACTAGTGGTGTCCCACAAGGATCTGTTCTGGGACCTCTACTTTTCATGATTTTAATTAATGACCTGGATGTGGGGGTAGAGGGGTGGGTTGGCAAGTTTGCAGACGACACAAAGGTTGGTGGTGTTGTGGATAGTGTAGAGGATTGTCAAAGATTGCAGAGAGACATTGATAGGATGCAGAAGTGGGCTGAGAAGTGGCAGATGGAGTTCAACCCCGAGAAGTGTGAAGTGGTCCACTTTGGAAGGACAAACTCCAAGGCAGAGTACAGAGTAAATGGCAGGATACTTGGTAGTGTGGAGGAGCAGAGGGATCTGGGGGTACATGTCCACAGATCCCTGAAAGTCCACAGGTAGATAGGGTAGTTAAGAAAGCTTATGGGGTGATAGCTTTCATAAGTCGAGGGATAGAGTTTGAGTCGTGAGGTAATGATGCAGCTCTATAAAACTCTGGTTAGGCCACGCTTGGAGTACTGTGTCCAGTTCTGGTCGCCTCACTGTAGGAAGGATGTGGAAGCATTGGAAAGGGTGCAGAGATTTACCAGGATGCTGCCTCGTTTAGAGAGTATGCATTATGATCAAAGATTAAGGGAGTTAGAGCTTTATCCTTTGGAGAGAAGGAGGATGAGAGGAGACATGATAGAGGTATACAAGATATTAAGAGGAATGGATAGAGTGGACAGCCAGCACCTCTTCCCCAGGGTACCTCTGCTCAATACAAGAGGACATGGCTTTAAGGTAAGGGGTGGGAAGTTCAAGGGGGATATTAGAGGAAGGTTTTTTACTCAGAGAGTGGTTGGTGCGTGGAATGCACTGCCTGAGTCAGTGGTGGAGGCAGATACACTAGTGAAATTTAAGAGACTACTATGGAGGAATTTAAGGTGTGAGGTTATATGGGAGGCAGGGTTTAAGGTCATTGTGGGCCGAAGGGCCTGTACTGTGCTGTACTATTCTATGTTCTATAAAATGTCATTAGTGGTTGTGGTGTTTGTCATGGGCACCATCTCCAAAAACACCTCGGTGACGGTCAAAGATGCATCAACACCACAATAAGTATTCCCATTTGAGCTACATCAGTCACATCGGTGCTCTCATCAATTGCAAGAGAGAAGGCAATAAATGACTTCACTCTATCTTTTAGTTGACTGTTCAAATCTCCTGCAAGGTCCCCGATTCTCTCTGCCACAGTATTTCTTGACAAGCTGATATTACCAAAAGCTTGTCTCTTCTCAGGGCACACCAGCTCAGCCGCCGTCAGCATGCATGCTTTGATGAATTCCCCCTCTGAGTATGGCTTCGACGCAGCAGCTATTTTGTTGGCAATAATATAGCTGGCCTTGACAGCTCCATCATGAGTCTCTCGACTTTTGGTGCACACTGATTGCTGTTTTTCCAGAGCTGCTTCAAGCTCATTTACCTTTTGCGTTCTGAGTCGTCCTGCATACTTGTCATATTTTTCTCCGTGTGACGCCTCATAGTGTTGTTTGATATTGTACTCTTTTGGCACAGCCGCTTGTTGCGAGCATATCAGAAGCACAGGTTTGCCGTTGACCTCACAGAAGAAAAAAACGATCTTTCCAATTATCGTTGAATATCCGACCTTCGATGTCAACTTTTCTTTTCTTGGAAAGCATTTTGAACCACTGCAGCAAACCGTCTCAGCCTTGCTTCAGGTGTTACTTACCTGAGTACTCTGTGTGTTTACACTGTGTCTGATGACGTAAGTGGAGCCCTAGTGGTCTTCAGTGTAGGGTGGTAGGTGCTTATGCACAGCGGGTGGTTAACTGCTGCCTATTGTTTTCTAAGTACACACAACAAGCTGTCGACGCAGCAGGCAACACAGACACCAGTAGAAGAGAGAGTGGCTGCCGTACAGATACATAATAAATGGTCGTGAGTATACTTTTTTCCCCCCCAAAACATCCCGCGGGCCAGATTGGACCCCTTCGGAGGCCGGTAGTTTGACACCCCTGAGTTAACTGAATAGTATTGGCCTCTGTATGCATCAGAAACCTGGACAACATACCGACGACATCTGAAGGCACTTGAAAAGTTCCATCAACGCTGTCTTTGAAACATCTTAAATATCAGCTGGGAAGATAGAAGAACCAACGTCAGTGTGCTAAATGAAGCAAAAACAACAAGCGTTGAAGCCTACGTCATCAAGAACCAACTAAGATGGAGCGGTCATGTTGTTCGGATGAAAGACGAACGTCTGCCGAAACAAATCTTCTACTTCCAGCTTAAAGAAGGCAAACGTAAAAGAGGCGGGCAACAGAAGAGATTCAAAGACGTCTTAAAAGCCAACATGAAGAAATGTAACATCGACATCAACAATTGGGAAACCAATGCCAAGGACAGGAAACTCTGGCAAGCCGTCATCCAAGAAGGAACAGCAACTTTCAAAGCCAACAGATGTGCAGAATTAGAAGAAAAGGGAAGAAAATGGAAAGAGAGGCAGCAACAACCAAAGCCCGATCTGCCATCTGGAACTACCTGTCCTGAATGCGGAAGAACTTTCAAAGCCAAGATTGGACTCAGAAGCCACTTGAGAGCCCATAATTAGATCAACAGAACGAAGACCCATCATCCTCAACTTTGAGGGATAGGCACAACAACGATTGGCCTTTTGAAATGGATTGGAGTTGGGGGAAATTAGATGGGTGGTAAATCGTGGCTGTGGCACTATTCATAATTGAAAAATGGTACAACTGAAATTCTTATCCTACATGTTCAGTCCTGGTTATTGGGTTATCTTATAGTACCCATTTTCTCTCTGGCACCAGTGGAGAAATTGGCAATGACTTCACATCTAATTACAAATGGTAAGCAGTTTCTTGTATTTAGCCACAGCATGATAACCTACGAATTTAGTTAATTTGAATTTGAAGCATGTGATAAGGAAATACACATTTCAAAATGATAGTTTTGGCATAACTCAGGCGGCATCGTTCTTCCCTCTAGCCAACATGTTTCATTTTCAACAGCATTCTAGAATTTGAGAATATAAATTGATAATGGCATTCATTGAAGTTCTGTAGGAATTTTGTTTTTGGATGAGATTATGAACTGAAGAGGCCATAAGCAATTAACTGAATTCATAAATTTACTAACAGAACATAAAGTAATTGTTTAGTTTGTGTTTGTAAACATTATAGCACTCACTACCTTTCAAAAGTATTTAATAACTAATGACCTCAGATCATTTCTAACTAATTATGATATATTGTATTATATTAAGGTCAGAAACCTCTAAATTACAATATAGGTTTATTGAAGATAGAGGAACTAGGAACACAATTTTTATACTATGAATGCTTTCAGAAAGGGCAATTGAATATCAAAATAATGTCTTTTTATGTTTTGTTGATTTCACTAAAGCTTTCGACAAAGTGCATCATGAAAAATTATTTCAAATTCTCACTAAACTAAACATTGACGGAAGGGACCAACAACTGCTTCAGAATTTATATTGGAACCAAGTGACAGTGGTAAAAATTGATGATAGTATAAGCAGTTGGACTATAATTCAAAGAGGAGTTAGACAGGGATGCGTTGCCTCACCGGAATTGTTTAATATCTATAGTGAAATGATTCTCAGAGAAATAGAAGACCTAGATGGGATAAAAATTAGAGGTGTTATCATCCACAATATAAGATATGCAGACGATACCACCCTAATAGCAAGTGCTGCAGAAGACCTACAAATCCTCCTAGACAAAGTAGTACAAACAAGTGCAGATTTTGGTCTAACCATCAACTGTGAGGGGGGGGGGAACAAATGTATGGTAATATCAAAACAGCAGAATACTCCCAACTGCCAATTGTACATCGGTAACCAAGAGATTGAACAAAAGATCAGCTTTAATTACCTTGGTAGCTTTACATCACAAGATGCTAGAAGTAAAGTAGAAATAAAAAGAAGAATTGCCATTGCCAAAACCAACTTCCAAAAAATGAAACCCATTTTTTCCAACAGACACATTTCTATGACAACAAGGCTTAGGCTACTAAAATGTTACATCTGGTCAATCTTGCTGTATGCTTCTGAAACATGGACTATAACACCAGAACTCCAAAGAAACTTAGAAGCAACAGAAATGTGGTTTCTTAGAAGAATGCTGAAAATATTATATAGAGATAGGGTAACTAATGAGACAGTACTCCAACGTGCCCATACAAGAAGATCTTTAATGAAACATTAAATGAGAGGAAACTCCTGGGCCATGTCATCAGAAAGGGAGAGATAGAATGCCTTACATTACAAGGCCGTATGCCTGGGAAACGCAGTAGAGGAAGGCAAAGAAGAAAATATATGGAAACTGAAAGAGCCAACAGATCTAAGTGTGCGAGATATCATTGACTCTGCATGATAGAGGAACTAGGAACACAATCATTGACTCTGCAAGATAGAGGAACTAGGAACACAATTTTTGATGTGGAAAGCTATGATCACCCAAGCGTGTAAAGCGCAAGGCACATGAAGAAGAAGTAGTATCATATTCAAAGTAAATAGTGCTGTGGTAGGATATAATATGTACAGCTAACGAAAACAAAGTAAATGGACTGAAATACAAAATGTTATGCTAAGAAATTGCTTCCTATAATATACACTGACACCACAACTGGATTGTTTTTTTCCTGTGCAAGTTTGTAAATAAGTCTGCTTTGGTCATTTTACAGATTTTGGAAGAAGTAGTTAACTTAAAGTTTAAATTTGTTGAAATGTGTTTCCAATAAAATTAACTTATTCTGCCAAATTTGTAGTTATGTTGTTTCTTATTCATGTACAATGAATAACTCAGGAAGTGGCAAGGATGTGAAATGTATTTTTGTATGAGGGAATGTTAGAATCCATCACCTAGAATGACTTGGTAGTGTCACCACTGACTTTTCTAGCCAATCCTGCAGAACACCATGTCTGAAATTGGTTTGTATGTGAATAATTCAATGTGACGCATAAAGCAACTTGACCTCGGCCTTGCCAGACTTCTTGTGGCACTTGAATTTGTTCATGACAGCACTGGAAGAAGTGACCCCACAGCACAGTCCTTGTTGAGGCAACGTCCTCTCTTTTCAGAGAGCACCCTCCATTTAAAGAAAAAAAAATTTGGAGTTTTAAATGAGACCGACTCAAAATTGCCCATCTTTGATGCTTTTGGCGATCTGCTGCAGCAGAAATATACACCATTGCAATTCATAGAGTTGTAGCCCAGTATACCATTATATTCAATAAGGAATGCGGTACCAGAGATGCCTAGAAATGAGCTGTGAACCTGGTGAAGCTATACACAAGCTACATTTGTGAAGTGGAGGTGTTGGGGTAGAGGGTGAAGGCATGTAATAACCATAATCAAATTAAAGCTTTTCAGACTTAGTCAGATGTGAACAGTAATGGTCAATTAAACAGATAAAGTTGAAGATAGCTTTATTTGTCATATGAACATTGAAACACAGTGAAATGTGTCATCTGTGTTAAATCAAATCAGCGAGGAATGTGTTGGGGGCAGCCTCTCTTCGGCACCAACATAGCATGCCCACAATTCAATAACCCGAAGAGGTTGTTCCTTAAACGATGAGTGTATGTTTTCGGGCTCCTGTATCTCCTCTCCCATGGTAGCAACAAGAAGAGGGTATGTCTTGAGTGGTTAGATTCTTAAAATGGATGCTGCCGCCTTGAGGCATTGCCTTTTAAAGAAGTCCTTGGTAATGGATGGTCTATCACCCTGACCCTCGAGTCCGGATAGCTTACTCATAAACCTCATCTTCACCCTCTCTAGTTTGATAATGTCTTTCCTGTAACAGGGTAACCAAAGTTGTGTTCTAAGTTGATATTCTTGTCACAATGAATGTTGTTACCTCTTGCATCCTTCTTTTAAAGTTTCTGTGGCTGTTTTTTTTTCCCCCAACAGGTTCAAGGTAAGGATCCCTCTGTGGACATCACACAGGACCTTGTAGACGAGTCTGAAGAGGAGCGTTTTGATGATATGTCATCTCCTGGTTTGGAGCTTCCACCCTGTGAGTTGAGCAGGCTGGAAGAACTGGCAGAACTGGTTGCTGCGTCGCTGCCCTCGCCTCTGCGGCGGGAAAAGCTTGCACTTGCACTGGAAAACGAGGGCTACATTAAAAAGCTCTTGGAACTTTTTCACGTGTGTGAGGACTTGGAAAATGTCGAAGGACTACACCACTTGTATGAAATAATCAAAGGAATTTTCCTTTTGAACAGAACTGCACTTTTTGAAGTAATGTTTTCAGAAGAATGTATAATGGACGTAATAGGATGCCTAGAATATGACCCTTCTATATCCCTGCCAAGAAAACACAGAGAATTCCTGACAAAGACAGCTAAATTTAAAGAGGTGATTCCCATATCTGATCCAGAACTTAAACAGAAAATCCATCAGACGTACAGAGTGCAGTACATACAGGATATGGTTCTACCTACTCCCTCTGTATTTGAGGAAAACATGTTATCAACACTTCACTCCTTCATCTTTTTTAATAAAGTTGAAATAGTTGGTATGCTTCAGGTAAGCACAATGCCTCTTTCATCACACGAAGGAAAATTTGGCCAAGTGCGGCATAGAGATGTGACTAAGTTTTGATGCTGGTTTCCTTGCAGTTATTTCACTGGACTTTAATACGATGTTTGTGAAACCTTTTCAAATCAAGCTTAAAACACTCAGCAATGCAAATGCAGATTTTTGTTTTTTCAAGCTTACTCTGGAGTGATCATTTTGATCTGTTTTAATTATGGAATTAAGTAATGGTTTTCATGAATATTGAGCCCAATTTGTGCTGTTAAATTAAAAGTAGAACACCAGAGGCATGTATTGATATCAGTGCAAATTTTTATCTTGAACAATAGTAACGCAATTTTTGCACATTTATTCTAAATTGAGAAGCCACATAAAATTTATCCCTTTTTAACCTATTTAAGGGGTATGGATGATACATAGGAGGAGGACATTTAGTATAATTTGACATCAAGATTGGTACAACGTTGTGCTGTGCTGTTCTATGTATATGCACATCCTCAAAAGATTGCTGATTTTTTTTTAACATGAGGTTTTGCTCCTCACTGGCCATCGCACCAACATGGAAAAGTTATAGACATCATGGAGTCGTGCAAAGGCAAGTTCGCAAAGAACTTTCATAAGAAATTTTAAACAAGACCTTCAGTGAAGGGTTGAAGGTGGAGGGAAGGGTCAGGTTCTGATGTGGTGCAATTAATAGTGAAGAGAGACTAATTGCTCGCATTTCTAGGTCACTAATAATGGTGTTTGCAACTTGACGGGACAGACAGTCAATGATTTGGTTGAGCTGAACTTTATGGAAGCGGGAGAATGGGAGAGCGGATTATTGGTCTATTAATTCAAATTTTGATTTGTCGTAAGCAGTTTGGTGTGGACTGAGGAGATTGGTACTCATTAGAAAACATCAGATTGCCTTGCTAGTAGTTCAGTACTTTACATTGAAATAATAAAGAGCCAGTCTGGATTGGAGTATAAAATTGAGCAGCTAACTTGCATGAATAGTCTCCTGGCTACCGAAGGGGCTTGTAGAAAGATTCTGTCCTATAGAACTTTGAAAAATTAATCTCTCATCTATACTGACTGACTAAACTATCCTTCACTTATTGAAGTTAGTTACATGAATTGATCATTCATTCACTGACTATCCCTCAGGGTTGAAGATGATTGACTCAGGAAGAATATTTTACTTGTAGGTCCAGGAGTAGAGGATCAGTCTATCCATAATTTGAGCTTGCATATCCAGTGGAATGGACAGGCCTAGATTGTTTATTGATCTGGGCCACAGCACTATTGATGCTTTTGTTATTTGTTGTCATTATATGATGCAGCCTGAGCAATAATATTCTGTGAGTTAGAGCATAAGAACACAGTACAGTACGGACCCTTCAGCTCACAATATAGTCCTGACTTTTTAATCTACTCTAAGATTAATCTAACTCTTCCTTTCCCTTAGCCTTCCATTTTTCTTTCATCCATGTGCTTATCTAAGAGTCTCTTAAATGTCCCTCTGCCCCCAACATTAGCAGCATGTTCCAAACTCCTATTACTCTCTAGTTTTAAAAAAAAAACACCTCTGATATCCTTGAAGCACCTTAAAATTATGCCATCTTGTATTAGCCATTTCTGCCCTTGGGGTCGGGGAGAGGGTGATGGAATCCTGGCTATCTACTCTGTCTATGCCTCTTTATCATCTTGTACTCCTCTGTCAAGTCATCTCTCTCTCCTTCACTCCAAGAAAAATAGCCCTAACTTGCTCAACCTATTATTGTAGATATTACAGTATTACATCTTTTGCCTAAAGAACATCCTTAGTTTTTGAGGATTGGTGATAGCTGAACAGAGAAACACTAATATCTGGAACATGGAACTTTGACTGCTAAACAAAGGTGATATGTTGTGCTCACCTGAGGAGAGGAAAACTTGAATATTTGTACAGAATCTTATCTGACAGCATTGCTAGTACTCCAGTTCCTTGAGAACTTCCCATAACCAATTTTAAAAAGACACCGCAATGGATCCAAAGTCATGTCATCTAGAATTACCAGTTTTATCACCATTTTACAAAATTTAATTGCTTTCTGTAAAAATTTAAAATGTACACCTTTCATGGTTAGAATGTATAATTCATGTACTTGCCTTTTATTAACCTTGCTTTTTCCAGCCAACTTCTCATCTTAAGCCTCACATTACTGTGTAAAATGTATAAAGTTTTATGGTAACAATGACCAGAATTTGAGAACTATATTATGCATAAATGATGCAAAATTATCCAAATTTACAACATTGCCTTTGGAGTGTACGTATCCAGCTGATATCTAAACTGAGAAATATTCTGGCATCTGGCTTCATTTATGCTGAAAGTAAACTTAATATAATTGATCCCAGTATTTAGTTGAAAAAATATGTTTTGTTCCCCCCATTAAGTGGTTCTTAAAACCAAACTTGTTAGATATTATATTTAACCACTGGTGCACTATTTGAACATGTTATTCTTGGGTATTTTAGTATTATAATTGTTAAACTGTTAAACCTGCTGATAGTCTCAGTATAAGGGAGGCCATTTTGGACTGAAGAAGTGAATTATTTGGCAAATATTTGGAAATCTCTACCCTAGATAGCTGTGGTGGCTCCATTATATAGTTTATTCAAAATAAATGAACCTTAGTTCTCTTTGTATTCAGAAATTTACGTGAATAGTTCAGCAAAATGGAACCAGTATTTTGATATGTGAATATGCAGACTTGAAGAGAGATGCTGTTCCCAATTCTGATGCTCTTATTCCTTGACCAGCATGCATCCCAAAACCATAATTAGTACCACTAAAGTTGGTTGTCTATCATTCTGACTTCAGAGAACACTCCCTGACTATTAAGAGCTTTAAGACATCCTGAAAAGAAATTCTTTCGGAGTAATGACAGATCAGTTTAACTTTTGTTTTGATTGGGTGCTGTATGCATTTACAAAAGAAAACAGGGTTAAGCCTGGTCTTATTCAACTTTTGACAATGAAAGTGTTGAAGAGACTTAACAGGAATGTGTCTCTTTCGTAAACAACAATATGTGTAGTTGCTTAGCTTGTAGATTCCCTTTCAATAATATATTTGAATTATGAAATCAAGAAAAATATTAATTTTCCATAGTGTCAAGGCTGCTGAGGCTTTACAAAACAGCTAATGCATAGATTTCTTGAGATAATTGGTGGTGATATCGTTCAATTTAATATCAGAGAATGTATACAATATACAACCTGAAATTCTTGTGCTTCACAGACATCCATAAAAATAGAAGAGGGCCCCAAAGGATGAGTGACAGTAAAAACTTTAGAATCCTAAAGCCCCCCCCCACCCGTCCCCAGCACAAGCAGCAGCAAAGCAACAACCTTCCCCTTTCCCTACTTCAACAAAAAATCGCATCAGTACCCTCCACCCACTAAGCAAGCAGTAACGATCCTATTAATTCAAGAGTCCTGATCTACTATTCTTAATCAACTGATGAAATAGTGAAGAACATTGTGTCTGCAAAATCTCATAATGCAGTAATATTTCTATAAAAGCATGTTTTTCCTCTGGCTCGTGGCTTTTTAGGTGTTTACTTCCTTATCAAGAATCTTCTGCCGTTGATTTTCGTAATTTTTGCACATAGTTCAGTACTTGAAGGGAAAGTTACAGCTCATCTGTGCAACATTGCACGTGCTGTCAAAGTTAGTTGTTCCCTGCTATATTTTTAACATTTTTAAAAAAATGTTCAAGATCAGTGGATACTATTTCAGTAAGTAACCGAAGAGATTAGATTCAAATTGATTTGGCCATAGAGAGAAGGTGGTGGCACAGGGGTGCTTTTGTTTGATTGGAGGTCTTTGATCAATACTGTTTATGGGCTGATTAATAAGTTTGCAGTGCTTGAGGACCTGAGTTGTAGAGATAGGTTGATCTTCTAGAACTATACAACATTATAAGGGGTACAGATAAAGTAAGTACATGTAGACTTTTTCCCTTCAGGTTGGGTCATAAGCTTAGTATGAAAAGTGAGGTATTTAATGGAACATGAGTTGGTGTGAAATAAGCTACCAGCAGAAGTTTGGTGGGGGGGGGGGCGCGGGAAAGATGCATTTCAGTGAAGTTTTGACCCAGCTGGTGGCGTAGTGGCATCAGCGCCAGACTTTGGGACGAAAGGTCCCGAGTTCGAATCCAGCCAGCCGGCTCTCTGCACGCTTTCCATCCGTGCTGGGTTACAAGCTGGTGATCCCTTTGGAAACTCACCCAGCAGAAGGCGGTGGCAAACCACTGCTGTAACTTGTCTCGTACGCGGTTCCCCACTACATCAGAGAGGCATGGAGGGAAATCGTCTGCTAACCGGAGAAACTCCAGATGCAACGTACCTTTCCTTCCTTGGATCGGTAAATGAATGGGAAGGGTATGGAGTGCTGGAGTTCGGGTGCAGGTAGATTGGACTAGGCAGGAAAACGGGTTGTCACAGACTGATGGGTTGGAACAGCTGTTTCTATGCTGTGGTCCTCTAGCACTCTGTTGCAAAAGTATTCACAACAGTACAAGTCTTTTTAATTTGATACTTCAAGATACAGTAACAAAAATCACAGAGATAAACCTCTATCTTCAAGCAGTCAGTAATTAAAGCTTCGCCAGTGATGTTTTTTTTTTAAATCTTTTTATTGAGTAAGTATACAAAAAAGGTAAGCCATATAAACATTAATACAATGTTAAAGTATAATAAAATTCCAAAAGATAACAATACCAAAAAGAAAATACTACAAACAATGTAATTTAAGCATAAGAAACCAAGATAACATAATAGTATACTAGATTTTATATATATCAATGGAAAAAAAGAAAAAAAAACCCCCAAAAAAAACCCCCCGTGCAACTAACTAAAAGCAAAGCAAAGCAATGGGCTAACTTGAAACCAAACAGAGTTAAACTTAAAATCACGTCCTCAATCCCGACCTCCATTAAAACAGTGAAAAAAAAACAAGAAGGGTAAATATTACATTAAATGAAAATATCGAATAAAAGGTCCCCAAATCTGTTCAAATTTAAATGAAGAATCATAAAGGTTACTTCTAATTTTCTCCAGATTCAAACATAAAATCGTCTGAGAAAACCAAAAAAAGGTAGTTGGAGCATTAAGCTCTTTCCAATGTTGTAAAATACATCTTTTCGCCATTAAAGTAAGAAATGCAATCATTCTACGGGCTGAAGGGGAAAGATTACTAGAAATTTTAGGTAGCAGTAATAGGGTGAGGAGAGATATCTATATTTAATACCTTAGAAATAATATTGAAAATATCTCTCCAAAAAGTTTCCCAGTGATGTTCTATAAGTTATTCTAATATGAACAGCATCCCTCAAGCTAAATCCTGTGAATGAGATATAATTTGGTTGTTGATTTAGCTGTGTTACCAGAAGTCCTTTGTGAATAATGAAAATCACATTTTGTCCCTTCATAAATGTCTCTAATTTCTGAACTGACAGTTTCAAAGAAGCCTGAACTTCTCCATGCCCCAGTCAGTATTCTGTGTTTTTACAGCTAGTTATCAGATTGACCGGTCATTCTTGGCCAGGCAGCATCTCTAGGAAGAGGTACAGTCGACGTTTCAGGCCGATACCTTTCGTTCGTCCTGACGAAGGGTCTCAGCCTGAAACGTCGACTGTACCTCTTCCTAGAGATGCTGCCTGGCCTGCTGTGTTCACCAGCAACTTTGATGTGTGTTGCTTGAATTTCCAGCATCTGCAGAATTCCTGTTGTTTGTGACCAGTCATTCTGTCTGT
The DNA here is from genome assembly GCF_963921235.1 of Mobula hypostoma. Lineage (NCBI taxonomy): Eukaryota > Metazoa > Chordata > Chondrichthyes > Myliobatiformes > Myliobatidae > Mobula > Mobula hypostoma. The sequence continues at coordinate 28,799,368 of NC_086097.1, read as the reverse complement.
TTTCTGTACCTTGTGTGAAATACAGCTACAGTGTCTGCCTGTAGGGCAACCATCTTCAGAACTGTATTCTGTGAAGTGAATTGAAATACGTTTTAGTGTGAGGTGAATTGGAGAAGTTCAGAAGTAAGCAAGCTTTCCCAAAGGAGTACTAAGCATTGGCAAGAATTAATTTATTTGTGGTTATATATGCAAGGTAATATTATAGTTCTATAAAACTCTGTTTAGACCATACTTGGAACATAGTGTTCATTTCTGGTAACCTCATTATAGGAACGATGTGAAAGCTTTAGAGAGAGAGCAATGGAGATTTGTCAGGATGCTGCCTGGTTAGACAGCATGTCTTATGAGAATAGATTGAGTGAGCTAGATCTTTTATCTTTGGAGCGAAGAAGGATGAGAGATGACTTGAAAGAGGTGTACAAGATGATAAGAGGCATAGTTCAAGAGGACAGCCAACACCTCTTTCCCAGGGCAGAAATGGCTAATAGAAGGGGGCATAATTTTAAGGTGATTGGAGGAAAGGATATCAGGTATCTTTTTTTTACACAGAGTGGTGGGTGTGTGAAGCACACTGCTGGGTAAGTGGTAGAGGCAGATATATTAGGGGCATTAAAGAGACTCGGGCACATGGATGACAGAAAAATGGAGGGTTATGTGGGAGGGAAGGGTGCTATCAAGTTAAAAGGTAGGCACAATATCGTGGGGCAAAGGGTCTGTACTGTGCTGTCATGTTCTATGTTCGTTGTGCAACTTTTGTTTCCGTAATTCAAACAAAAGAAACATTTGCTTTGGATTCAGTGTGGCTTAAATTTGTTGTTTTGATTTCTGAATTCAAGGCTTGTCTGATGAAGTGAGATTGAGATTGGCCTACACCAAGTTTTTGGAAGAATTATATGCATTCCCTATTACATGTAGTTTCTATAATCTCTGAGACATAGACAGGGATTGGCTGAGTAGATATCAGACTGCTTCTTCTATTCTCAGAATAAGAATTTTGCTGTCTGAGACTGAGGTAAGGAAATCTTTTTTTAACTAGAATGTACCTTTGAAATTCTTTTCATCAGAAGGCTGTGAGTGCTCTGACACGTTTACATTTCAGGCTGACGCCCTTCATCAGAATGACCTAAAATGTCAATGATTCATTCCCCTCCATAGTTGCTACCTGACTTGGCTATGTTGCTCCAAGGATACTTGCAGCATCTTCAGAATCTCTTGTGTTTATGATATGCAGAAACCTTTGCCTTAGACTTACATAAGTTCATGCATTTCTAAACTAAATAGTTCAATGGTTCCATTTAATATTAGAAAATGTAAATAATATATAACCTGAAATTCTTGTTCTTCGTAGAAATCGACGAGAACAGAAAAGTGCCCCAAAGGTTGAATGACAGTACAAATGTTAGAACCCCAAAGGCATCCCCTTACTCGTTCATCATGCACAAGCAGCAGCAAAGCACTGACTCTCCTCCTCCCCCACTTACATCAACAAAGAAAAGCATCAGCACCCTCCACGCACCAAGCAAAGATCCCAGAAAGATGTGATCTGCAGCATAACAAAAACTAATTGTTCACCCAGCAATTCAACATACCACAGGCGCTCTCTCTCTCTCTCTCCCTAATAAAGGGACCAGAGAGGTGCCCCCATTTCACAGTGAGAGGGGAGACCCACAAAGACAAACAACCTACTGATTTATGGTATTAAACTTCGCTGCATGACTTCCCACCGCCCCCCCCCCCCCAAAGTTCTCCAACTCGAGAATCGGCAACATACTCTTTTTGACCAATGAGAGAAAGAGAGAGAATGTGGGATTTGCTGAGTACAGAGCTCCCAGTTTTCCATTTTCACCCGCAATGTTTCATTCAGCAGCACCGGCAGAGAATCGGCTCATCCCCAGGACCGCAAAGCCTCGGAACCCCAGAGGTGGACTCATCTTCTAGGCTGCTTACCTGGGATATCAAAAATCGGAGGTTTGAATGTAGCTCTAGGTCAGGGTCTTCAACAGAGCACCATCCATCTTGAAAAGGAAAAAGAGAGACATCAGAGCTGCTTCTACAGATGAGCTCGAAGGAGTCTCCCCAACCATAGCTTTAATTCCTTCCGAAATTACCAGCCACCATTACTTGTTTATTCTTGCCTATTAGAAATTTCCTCAGTCACATAATATTGCCTATAGTTGCATGAAACAAAATCAACAATTTGTTTTGCTGAGTGTTTTATATGCAATAAATGAACGTAATATGAATATTTTTCTTTTCTGTTTTCTCTCAATCTCTCTCACATTATTGAACTTTGTTAAAATCATAACAACAGCACTGAGCAACATGGATAATTATAAAATCTGAAGTACTGTATATTCTCAAGTTTGGATTTGCTAATTAATGAATATGTAAAGCTATTAGCAAGTGCAGTAGAAGCATAATTGGCTGTTCTTGAAATATGTAATTGCTTTGTACCATGACTATAATCCCACCTACTTGTGTGTTTGTCAGTTAGCTGTCTCAAACAAAGTTCACATGCATTCATACGTAAACTGGACCAGGTGAAGAGGGCCGGTTTCCAAAAATAAGCTTTAATGAAAGTACTCTATGATAATTTGGCTATGTTGGTGCTTATTTGTTTTTTTAATTGATTTCTCAAAAATCACTTTTTTTAAATTCATTTCAGGCTTGTAACTTCATTGTTGCTGTTACCCTACCTGTTTGTATGCAAGTAGACTTCAGTGTATTTCTAAATTAATCTAATTGAAAATCTATATAACTAACTGAACTAGACATCCATGGTCAAACTTATTTATTGCATTGAATGATAGAATCTATGATAACACTGATTATCGTTTTTGAAATATAAATGTATTTCTCAGCGTTGAATTAGTCATGGTCATGTAGGCTTGTTGTATCTGTGTATTTTCTCCTGCAGTACAAAAAGCCCAGTTCTGCACATTAGATGTGGACTTCTGTCTGTTTATTTAGTGTATCTTGCATTTCTTTTTAACAACTTCCAGGAAGATGAGAAGTTCCTGACAGAACTTTTTGCACAGTTAACGGACGATAGCACAGATGATGACAAAAGACAGGAACTGGTAAGTACAAATATGATCAAAAGTATGTAAGACTCACTTGGGATATCCACAGGGGTTGAGCATGCCCTCATATCTGCATTTTGGGCTGGCATCTCCCAAGCCTAAAATATTATTAGGTCATGGAGTTGTCGATAGAGAATCATACAGAAACAGTACCTTTGGTTACAGCAACACACATCAAAGTTGCTGGTGAACGCAGCAGGCCAGGCAGCATCTCTAGGAAGAGGTACAGTCGACGTTTCAGGCCGAGACCCTTCGTCAGGACTAACTGAAGGAAGAGTGAGTAAGAGATTTGAAAGTTGGAGGGGGAGATCCAAAATGATAGGAGAAGACAGGAGGGGGAGGGATGGAGCCAAGAGCTGGACAGATGATTGGCAAAAGGGATACGAGAGGATCATGGGACAGGAGGTCCGGGAAGAAAGACAAGGGGAGGGGGGAACCCAGAGGATGGGCAAGGGGTATATTCAGAGGGACAGAGGGAGAAAAAGGAGAGTGAGAGAAAGAATGTGTGTATAAGAATAAATAACAGATGGGGTACGAGGGGGAGGTGGGGCATTAGCGGAAGTTAGAGAAATCGATGTTCATGCCATCAGGTTGGAGGCTACCAGACGGAATATAAGGTGTTGTTCCTCCAACCTGAGTGTGGCTTCATCTTTACAGTAGAGGAGGCCGTGGATAGACATGTCAGAATGGGAATGGGATGTGGAATTAAAATATGTGGCCACTGGGAGATCCTGCTTCACTTCACCTGTGAGTCGGCTGGGGTGATATACTGCGTCCGGTGCTCCCGAAGTGGCCTTTTATATATTGGTGAGACCCGACGCAGACTGGGAGACCGCTTTGCTGAACACCTACGCTCTGTCCGCCAGAGAAAGTATGATCTCCCAGTGGCCACACATTTTAATTCCACATCCCATTCCCATTCTGACATGTCTATCCACGGCCTCCTCTACTGTAAAGATGAAGCCACACTCAGGTTGGAGGAACAACACCTTATATTCCGTCTGGGTAGCCTCCAACCTGATGGCATGAACATCGACTTCTCTAACTTCCGCTAATGCCCCACCTCCCCCTCGTACCCCATCTGTTATTTATTTTTATACACACATTCTTTCTCTCACTCTCCTTTTTCTCCCTCTGTCCCTCTGACTCTACCCCTTGCCCATCCTCTGGGTTCCCCCTCTCCCTTGTCTTTCTTCCCGGACCTCCTGTCCCATGATCCTCTCGTATCCCTTTTGCCAATCACTTGTCCAGCTCTTGGCTCCATCCCTCCCCCTCCTGTCTTCTCCTATCATTTTGGATCTCCCCCTCCCCCTCCAACTTTCAAGTCTCTTACTCACTCTTCCTTTAGTTAGTCCTGACGAAGGGTCTCGGCCTGAAACGTCGACTGTACCTCTTCCTGGAGATGCTGCCTGGCCTGCTGCGTTCACCAGCAACTTTGATGTGTGTTGCTTGAATTTCCAGCATCTGCAGAATTCCTGTTCCTTTGGTTACAGTGCAGACACCAAACATCAAGTACCCATCTTTGAGGTGATGCCTCAATTAGGGACTCCCCACAATCCAGGATATGCCTTCTTCTCATTGCTACATCAGGGAGGAGGTATAGAAGCCTGAAGACACTCACTCAGCATTTTAAGGACAGGCTCTTCCCCTCTGCCATCAGATCTCTGAAAAGTCCATAAATATTACCTCACTATTTTTCTCACTTTTTGCACTACTTAATTATTATTACAATATAGTTCATTCTAACTTGTAATTTTTTATGGATTGCACTGTACTGTCTGAAAACAAAAAATTCACGACATATATCAATGATAATAAATCTATTCTTGATTTTGAATCCAGCTGTACTGATCTTACTTACCAGTGCTTGATCCATACATTCTGTACTTCTGTATTTGGAAATTGAGTTTTCTTCTGCATACTTAAGATTTGTTGAAGCCAAACGTCTTCACCACCAATTCAGGCAGTGCATTCCAAATTCCACCTTCTGGGTGTTAAGAGAGGGAATCTTCCTCAGATCCCGAAATATCATAGTTAATGGCGTTTGTATATACAGGTATACAATCTATGAAAAGTAGTATCATCTACAAACCAAGAAAATTAAATTCACATGCATCTGATTTCCTGGAACAAACATCTAGTTCTGTACATACATGTATCCAGAACTAGTTTATTTACTCTCTGGCTGCCCGAAATGGGAATTGCACTATGATGCACCAGTACTGGTAATTCCCACTCAAATACGTACAGTCCCCAAATGTCCCAGAAGTAAGCAAAATTCTCATGTCTTACTGTTCCACCAGCCACTCTCTGGCACATGAAAAGGCAGGAAAGATCTATCATACAACCACATGTACTCAGCACTGTGTCAGCAGGCATCCATTTTTCAGTGCCTAATGTGATGCAGCTCATTGGTAAGACTTTGGCAAAAGTTGCCTACAGCAGTGCTTCAATAAAACAAAAAAGGTTACAGTTTTGAATAACAGTTTAATTTTTTTAAATATTTAATTTGAACATTTGTGGTAGTTTATCTTATGGCTGTATGCACTACATTTATGAAGCTGGATGTACGTGCTTAAAGTCATCTTTTAATCTCTCCAATACAAGTACTGAAAGATTGTCTTATAATCCATCTGTGCCAATATCTGTACTGCATAAAACCATGAATTGCTGCTTCAATTAAATTCTTCTGCAAGGAATGAAATCAAAGTATGAGTTTATTGTCATATGCACAAGTGCATTGAAAAACTGGAATCACTATCACAGACACATAGCATCATATAAATAGCATTCTTAAAACTTAAGTTTTACAAGAAAGAACACAATTGGAACAAAAGGTGTCCATTTTAGTGAAAAGACACAGACACATAGAAAACCTACAGCACAATACAGGCCCTTCGGCCCACAAAGTTGTGCCAAACATGTCCCTACCTTAGAAAATACTAGGCTTACCTATAGTCCTCTATTTTTTTAAGTTCCATGTACCTATCCAAAAGTCTCTTAAAAGACCCTATCATATCCGCCTCCACCACCGTTGCCGGCAGCCCATTCCATGCAATTACCACTCTCTGAGCGAAAAACCTACCCCTGACATCTCCTCTGTACCTACTCCCCAGCACCTTAAACCTGTGTCCTCTTGTGGCAACCATTTCAGCCCTGGGGAAAAGCCTCTGAAAGTGGACTTGGTATTGCTAGTCTAAGGTTGTGTCAATTTGTTTATGCAAGTGGTTGGAAGGAAGTAATTGTTCTTGAACCTGGTACTGTGGAACTTCAGGATGACCTAAGACTGCCATATGGTCCACCCTGCCTGTGAAGACCTGAACAAATTTTGCTTTGGCTCAGCATGCAGCTCTCTGACCCATTCTACAAAGGAACAGCATGTGACAGGGACCTACGAAAAGGGATATGAAATCACAATCTAAATAACTTTAAAAAATGCAGAAACTGTTCTATATCCCATCACTCGTGAATTATATTCAGATGTTGCAAAAACATGGAATTAAGAATTACGTTTGTGATACTTGAAGCAAATTTACTGTCTTGTCGATGAATGGACTGAATGTTACTATTTTAACTCATTGATCAGCAAAGCATAATATGTTTTTGTTTCAGGTGAATTTTCTGAAAGAATTTTGTGCATTTTCTCAAACTTTGCAACCTCAAAACAGAGATTCGTTCTTCAAAACATTATCAAATATGGGCATCTTGCCAGCCCTAGAGGTCATTTTGGTGAGTTTTATTATTAAAATGCATGAATTTTATGGGTTACATTTCCACAGCCAACAGTAGCCTTTTGGTGTCTTACCAGACTAGATTTCTAATGGAATCAGACGATGACTGTGGATAAGTTGGTAGATAAAGGGAAACCCGCTTCTGCTCACACTTGACCCACACACATTTGAAGGAGGAATTACAGGATCACTCCAGGTGAAGGGCCAGATGAATACAGCACCTGGTCCTCCAGAATGGGGGTTGGGCGTAGGGCTAGCAGCCCTACCCTGTAAAATCCTTACCGCTACAGAAACCGAAGAAAAGAGGCCCCATGTGCCACCTAGGCACTAAGGGTTCAGACGATTACAGGATCACAATACATTATTCTCAACCCTGTCCACTCTTCTATGCAACAAGCTTTCATGAAGTGACTTTTGGAATCCAAGATTCAAGTTCAAAAAACTTTATTGTCATTCTAACCGTACATCAGCTCTGCAGGGCAGAATGAGACAGCATTTCTCAGGGGCAGTGCAATCATAACATAACAAATGCAACACTAAATAATAAACATAACAATAAATAGTAAAGCACAATGGCCACATGTCAGTTAAAATCAGTTATTAGTATCCAGTGCAAGTCAAAAGTGTCCAAAGCAGAGTCAGGTAGAGCAGCTATTTAGCAGTCTGACTGCCTATGGGAGGAAGCTGTTTAGTAGCCTTGTAGTTTTAGTTTTGATGCTGCTGTAACATTTGCCTGATGGCAGAAGAACAAACAGTTCACGAAGAGGATGTGAGGGGTCTTTAATGATGTACTGTGTTTTCTGGAGTACACTGCATCTAGACATTTCCTCTTATTCCACCATGCTTAAAAAACAGAAAACAGTACAGTTAAAGAACAAGTCCTTTGGCCCATGTGGCCCGTTGTGCCAAACTAATCAAGCTAATAACACCTAATTCCTTTTGCTGCATGTGGTCAATATCCCACATTACCTGCATGTTCATGTACTTATCAATGAGCCTCTGTCATATCTGCCTCCACTGTCCCAGGACATTCCAGGTACCTAACACTCTTGTTTTTTTTTAATTGTTCCACACATCTCCTTTGAACTTTTCCCTTCTCACCTTAAGTGAATGCCCTCTATTATTAGAAATTTTTAGACTCTTGGAATGATACCAGCTGCCTTTGAATCTTCCAAGCCTGAGGAAGTGATGTGGAAGTAGTGGCCTGGTGAAATTGTATCTGGAGTACAAATTATATTGTTTTCCATGTTCCAGGAGAAGTGCTGGCTAAGGATGGGTTATGAAATGTCAGGAATCAAGTATAAACTTAATTCTCCATATACATTTACACATACTAGGAATTTGCTGTGTTGTGTTGATGCAACATGCAGCAAAAATAACATTCAACAATTATAAAGAATTATAAAATAAAGTTAAAAGTATGGATATGGAATAAATATACAAAAATATGTAAATACCAGCATGTACTTGCAATGAAAACAATATTATAAAAATTGGTTTAAAGTGTGTACAGTGCAGTCACTGAGGTAATAGGTGGTGGTGGGGGTGGGGGGGTGGAATAACATGATTAAATCCCTGAGGGAAGAAGCTTAAGATGGTGCAAAGTTCTTGTTTTAATAGCCCTCTTCTGCTTTCCAGAAGGGTGCTTATGGAAAAAGCAGTTTGCTGGTTGGGTAGTATCCAGCAGTTATAGCAAGGGTGGTTGAAATGTGAAGTCAAAGTCAAGTTTATTGTCGGAGGCAGAAATACATGTATACACAGGTGCAATGAAAAATATACTTGCACCATCATAGGCTTCGTATGAAACATTATTGCTCTTGAACGGAAAAGTCTACAAGAAGTAGTGCATACAGTCCAGTCCATCATCGGTAAAGTACTCCCTCCCTACATGGAGCATTGTCACAGGAAAGCAGCATCCATCAACAAGGACCCTGTCATCCAAGCCATTCTTTCTTCTTGATGCTGCTATCGGGAAAGAGATACAGGGACCTCTGGACCCAAGCCACCAGGTTCAGGTACAGTTATTACCCCTTAACCATCAGGCTCTTGAACCAAAGGGGATAGTTTCACTCAACTTCACCCTCACCAACACTGAACTGCTCTCACAGCCTATGAGCCCACTTTCAAGACTCTTCATCTTCTGTCCTCAATATTTGTTGCTTTTTTTTTTCTTTTTTGTGTTTACACATTTGTTGTTTGTCTTGTTCTGTGTGATATTTGATTCTGTAATGTTTCTTTGTATTTACTGTAAATGCCAACAAAAGATGGATCTCAGAGTTGTATCTGGTGACACATATGTACTTTGATTTTTAAAAAAATTACTTTGAACATTGAGGTATGTTACCAGAGAAGGAGAGAATATAAGTGTGGCAGTGTTTCTTCCAGAAATTGACTGGAAGAATTCCTCTAAAGAAATAAGATGAAGTTGTTCTGAAGTTGTAATAAAGAAACTAGATTTGCTATCTGGACTAATTGCCAGGCATATAATTATTTTATCACACTCTACTATATTGCACTACTTAATTTGCACAAGCGGTGGTAAAGGCTCTAATAATTGTACTTTGGTCAAAGTATTGTTTCTTTTCCAAACTTCCTTGTTGTCTGGTAACTGTGTACCTTAATAATTTTGCAAATATTAATTTGCAGGGTATGGATGACGTTCAGGTTCGAAGTGCAGCCACTGACATATTTTCCTATTTGGTTGAGTATAATCCCTCCATGGTACGAGAGTTTGTCATGCAGGAAGCTCAACAAAATGATGATGTGAGTATTTGGAAACTCCGATTGCAAAAAAAAAAGTTTGAACTCCACTGGGATGGTCTTTGTTGCATTACACGGATTAGATGGATTATTACAAATTTACTGCCTATTTTAGACTGAGATATCAATGCATTGAAAGTATCAAGTGATTTATTATTAAAGAATGTGGCTACAATACTACTTATGAGAATTGTGCACATAATCCAGAACAGCGGATTAGCAGCATTGTCTTTCAAAGGAGACGTTAATCAAAGGTCTATCCTCTCCTCTGGAATTCCCATTACAAAAAAAACTGCAGAGTGAAGTGGAAAATTCCTCCTGTGTCCTGGCATTTTTTTTTTCTTCCATCAGATGTCAGACGAAGGAACCAAATGAAATTATATTAAGTTTTCTAACAGTGCAAATAATCTGCAAAGGTATGCGAGCAGTTAGTGAATGGGAAGTAGGGTTTGGCATTGAAAATTGAAGTCCACCAAGCACGCTCCCTGCTTAAATCATTGTCTTTTGCCCTTAACTGCACTCTACTCCAGAAATATTTTGTAGCATTAAATATACTTATTACTTCCTTTTGACACTGCTCTGGATGGAAACTTCCAAATAACTGTAACCTTAGAAGAGAATAAGTTCCTCCTAATCTGTTTAAAGTCACTGGCAGTTCCAGTCACTCATGGGACCAGTATTCTGGTGGAAATCTTGAACAACAAACTCAATGCTGGAGGAAATCAGCAGTCAGGCAGCATCTTTAGAGGGAAATGAGCAGTCAACATTGCGAGCATCAGTCCTGATGAAGGGTTTCGGCCTGCAAGGTCAATGTTTATTTTCCTCCATAGATGCTGCCTTAGAGTTCCATTGACCCATATTTGATCCTGGCGTCAATGGTCTGTGTAGAATTTGCACCTTCATCCTATGACAATGTACATTTCCCTGGGTGCTCTAATTTTCATCTATCTCCCAACGGTATACAACTAGTGTGCTTATTGGCCACTGCAGTTTTCCCCAGGTGTGTTGGTGAGTGGTGGAATCTGAGGAAAGTTGATAGGAATGTGGGAGAATAAAAATATCATATGGGATTAGTGTAGATGGGTGCTTGATTGGCCTATGTGCCCAATCTGTACTGTAGGACACTAAATGGAAAATGTACCCAAACAACAAAGAATAAAGGGAGAGATGCTCCCTGAATTGTTCAAAAGAAAACAATTTTTATATCCATAGAATTGAGATTGAAGTGTGCATAAGTGAAATTATGAGTGAAGAAGTAGAAACCGTGTTGATACCTAGGTATCTATTCAATTGGCAGTTGAAATAAAGGCACAAATTAAACATATAGGAACAAGTTAGAGATTTAGGATTACCGTTCCTGTCCTTGCAGAGGATAATTATCAAGTATTTCTGAGTGGTACTGTTTCTATTCTTTGAATGTAAATAATGTAAATTTTCTCTGTTCTTGTGCTTGTTAAGGCAGGGGATGTTTGTAATTTCTGAAAAGTCCATGAACACTACCTGTTAAGTTGTTCAGTAGTATGTCTTGCACTTCTGAGCTGAAAGCAATAAATTTCTGCTGTTTCAAACGTGCTTTAATTTACATATGTGGTATAAACATTACTGATGTAGCAGGATGGCACATGATGTTCAGGGGAACTTGAAGACGGTGACATAACCATATCCTTAAATATTTGAACACATAAAGCATAGAACAATACAGCATAGTTTGGCCCACAATATAAACCTACTCCTTGATCACAGTTCTCTCCTACACAGCCCATAACCCTAATTTTTCTTACATCCATGTCCCTATCTCGCTGTCTCTTAAATGTCATTTTTGTATCAGCCTCTATCATTGCCATTTGTGGTAGAATTTATGAAGATGGGACTTCGTCTCTGTAGTAGTCAGTCTTATAAGTACCAACGTGTATAGATACATCTGCAATAGACTGAGATGAAGTTGGAGTAAAGTTTCCTTCATATTGCTTCCCTCGCCAATGTTGCAGATTTGGTCCTCAGCTAGAGTGCTTTCTTTCTTTTTGTTACTCAGTACTTCCTCCAGATGGAGTTCAGCATGAAGGTGTGCTAATACAGCAGCTGAGGGAAGGGCAGTGGATGGTAAATAGGTGGTTTCTTTACTCCGGCTTCACCTGAAGACATGAGATGCCATTGAGTCTGAAGTTAATGCTACGGAGTTTCCTCCTCGCTCCTTCATGTTGCTTACCACAAGAGTGCAGTTACTCTGGGGGTATAATCAACCAGTTGGGCAAAACCAACCTAGGCTAACAGTAGAGAACAGATTGTTGGCTGAGACTCTTAAGTGCTTCCTCAGTCAATTGCTTTTCTAATGTAGAACAGTTCTCCCAATATGCATATCAATCTCCATTTGCTTTAGAGGAGGACTTGTGGGGCCAGCTGGTTTGTGTATGCAGCCTGTCCCTAGTTCAGTGCTAGCTGTTTCTTCCAGTTTTATTTTTAGGTTTAGACTTAGCACTGTGGTCTAGCTGAGTGTACTGTTTCAACGGACGGTTAGAAGTCTGTACTGTTGCTGTGTTATAATTTATTGCAACCTGTTCATTTCAAGATCACCATTATTGCTGCTAGCGTTTCACTATTTAATTCTCTAAATTTAGAGTCCTGTTACTATGATTGGGTGATTCATCCAAGTGGCTGGATTAATACCTCTAGCAACCACATTACAAGCATTCTTATTCACTGTAACATGACAGATTTTAATCCCAGGTTTTTTGAGAGCCAATTTGAGTGGTGTAATATACTGAGGTAACATTTAGGGTCAGTAAAATATGTAAAGGCTTGTTGAGGGCTCTGAACTTAAGCCATTCAAATTTATTTTGTTTGGAACTGTATAATCAGTTTATTTCTGGGTTTTTTTTGTAAAATTACTGATATTTCTGAGAAAGGAAAACTATAAGATTTGTCATCACTGACTTGTATGATGTGAAATTTATTTTGCAATGGCAGTACAGTGCAAAGACAAAATTATTGTACATTACAAAAATAAATTGTGCAAAAAAATGGCGTAGTGAGCATAGACTGTTCAGAAATCTGATGGTCAGAATTGTTGAATATTGCTGTTTGGGCCCCTGTATATACAGTTGCAAGAAAGTTTGTGAACCCTTTGCAATTTTCTGGTTTTCTGCATTAATTTTCTGCATAAAATGTGGTCTGATCTTCATCTAAGTCACAATAATAGACAAACACAATCTGCCTAACTAATAACACACAAACAATTGCACTTTTCACATCTTTATTGAACATTATTTAATCATCCACAGTCTAGGCTGGAAAAACTGTGAACCCTTGTATTTAATAACTGGTAAAACTTCCTTTAGCAGCAGTAACCTCTACAGGAAACCAAATGTTTCCTGTAGCTGCTTATCAGACTTGTCAACAGCGATGAAAAATTTTAGACCACTCCTCCATACAAAACTGTTTCGGTCAGAAGGGTCTCGGTCCGAAACGTCAACTGTACTTTTTTCTGCCGTAGATGCTGCCTGGCCTACTAAGTTCCTCCAGCATTTTGTGTGTGTTGCTTGGATTTCCAGCATCTGCAGATTCTGTCTTGTTTGCTGTTGTTAATTTACTCTTGTTTCAGTTCATTTTGTTGCATCATCCAACTTCTATTAAGCTCCAGGTGACGGACTGCTTCCCTGACAGTCACCTGTAAAATGTCTAGATACAATTTTGAATTCATTGTTCCCTCAATGATTGCAAGCTGTCCAGACCCTTAGGCCGCAAAGCAACCCCAAACCATGATGCTCCTTCCACATGCTTCACAGCTGCATAGAAACATAGAAAACCTACAGCACAATACAGGCCCTTCTGCACACAATTCTGTGCCGAATATGTACTTAGAAATTACCCAGGGTTACCCAGAGCCCTCTACTTTTCTAAGCTCCATGTACCTATCCAGGGGTCTCTTAAAAGACCCTATTGTATCCATCTCCATCACTGTCGCCAGCAGCCCATTCCACGCACTGACCACCCTCTGCGTTTTAAAAAAAAAACTTGCCCCTGACATCTCCTCTGTACCTACTACCAAACATCTTAAAACTGTGCCCTCTCATGTTAGCCATTTCAGCCCTGGGAAAAAGCCTCTGACTATCCATACAATCATTGCCTCTCATTATCTTATACACCTCTATCAGGTCACCTCTCATCCTTCTTCACTCCAAGGAGAAAAGGCCAAGTTCAGTCAACCTATTCTCATAGGTTCCCAATCCAGGCAACATTCTTGTAAATCTCCTCTGCAACGTTTCTATAGTTTCCACATCATTCCTGTAGTGAGGTGACCAGAACTGAGCACAGTTCTCCAAGTGGGGTCTGACCAGGGTCCTATAAAGCTGTAACATTACTTCTCAACTCTTGAACTCAATCCCAAGATTGATGAAGGCCAATGCACCGTATGCCTTCTTAACTACAGTGTCAACCTGCACAGCAGCTTTGAGTGTCCTATGGACTTGGACCCCAAGATCCCTCTGATCCTCCACACTGCCAAGAGTCTTACCATTAATACTATATTCTGCCATCATATTTGACCTACCAAAATGAACCACTTCACACTTATCTGGGTTGAACTCCATCTGCCACTTCTCAGCCCAGTTTTGCATCCTATCGATGTCCCGCTGTAACCTCTGACAGCCCTCCACACTACCCACGACACCCCCAACCTTTGTGTCATCAGCAAATTTACTAACCCATCCCTCCACTTCCTCATCCAGGTCATTCATAAAAATCACAAAGAGAAGGGGTCCCAGAACAGATCCCTGAGGCACAGCACTGGTCACCAACCTCCATGCAGAATATGACCTATCTACAACCACTCTTTGCCTTCTCTGGGCATGCCAATTCTGGATCCACAAAGCAAGGTCCCCTTGGATCCCATGCCTCCTTAAACTTTCTCAATAAGCCTTGCATGGGGTGCCTTATCAAATGCCTTGCTGAGGTGAGGTTTTGATGTTGGTGTGCAGTGCTCTTCTTCCTCCAAACATAATTGTGTGCATTTCTGCCAAAAAGTTCAACTTTTGTCTCATCATCCAGAAGCGCTATGGATCATCCATGTGGTCTTTTGCAAACTTGCAGCATTGTTTTTTTGTGAAGAGCAGCAGTGGTTTACTCTGTGGTGTCCTTCCATGAGCACCATTCATGTTTAGTGTTTTTCTTGTAGTGGACACATGAACAGAGACTTTAGTAAGTTCTAGAGATTCCTGCAGATCTTTTTGCTGTTACCTTGGGTTCCTTTTCACCTCCTTCAGCACTGCACGTTGTGCTTTTCGTGTGACCTTTGCAGGATGCCCACTCCTAGGGCGAATAGTAACAGTACTGAATTTTCTCCATTTGTAGACAATTTCTCTTACTGTGGACTGCTGAACGCTCAGGTCTTTAGAAATGCTTTTGTAGCCTTTTCCAGCTTCATGTATCTCTACAATTCTTCTAAGGTCCTCTGAAAGTTGTATTAATTAAGGCATGATGCACATAAACAGATCTTTCCTGAGAAGAGCAGGTTCTGTCGGTAACCTGACTTCGTGTCTTTTATAGGACAGGGCACCTCTGCCACCCACACCTTCAATCTCATTTCATTGACTGGAACCACCTGACTGCAAATAGTTTTTGTAGAAGGCATTACCCGAGAGGTTCACATACTTTCTTGAACCTAGACTGTGATTGTTTAAATGGTGTGCTCTGTATTGACGAGAAGTATAATTCTTTGTGTGTTAATAGCTTAGGCAGATTATTGTGACTTAGATGACGATCAGACCACATTTTATGAGTAATTAATACGGAAAGTCAAATAATTGCAAACTTTTTCTTGCAACACTACATCCTTTCCGCTGGTAGTAATGAGAAAAGGGCATTGTCCCAGATGGGGAAGGTACTTGGTGATAGATGCTGGTGATCATTGCCACCTTATTGAGGCACCACTTCTTGGAGATGTCCTCGATGGACAGGAGAGTTGTTCCCGTGATGGAGCTTGTTGGGTCTACAACCTATGCAGCCATCTACAGCCCTCAAATATTTATTTCTGTAAAATGCCAATAACGTTGTCCACTTGTGAACCAACTCGGCATTCTGAGTGATAACTTTTAACTCCAAAAAGTATCAATTTAACATTCATGAATTTCTGAATAAAACATTTCTCATAGAAGAAAATTTTGTGTTCTCTCAATAGATTTGCACCAATCTCACGCTAAAAGATGTTACACTAAAAGATGTTCTTTGTGGAACTAATGTATCATTCTGAAAATATTGCATGAGAAAGATCATTAATTGTGTGGTTGAATGTTTACATATTAAGGATGATATGTGGCATAGCATAAATTCACAGGATATTGCTAAATGAATGTAAATCTGTTAAATGGTTTAGTGTAAGGAGTCATCAGTATATTTTGTTTTATTTAGGAAGGGGAAATGTCTCATTTTTCTTCCACCTTTCCCCCTCCCCAACCATTCAAGCGCACATTGTTGTCATTACACATTGGTAATTTAGGGGAGTTGAATCAATGCAAGAAAATTATTGGTGCTTTAGTCAGTTCTGTAGTGCTTCTGCAGTGCAGCAAGGTCTAGGGAGATAATGCCGAGTATATCTCAACAGATATGATCTTGAATGGAAAAAGAAACTACTCTGAAATATGAATATCAGTCATATCTATTCTTTAGTTTTTTGTAATTGAGCGAATAAATACACTTTTATATAGTTGCAGTTGATCATAAAATTAAACAGGGAAAACCGTCTTGATGCTTGAACAATACATACTTGGAATAGCCCTCTTAAGTAGTTGGCTCAGTGGCAATATTTGTATTGGACTTGGCATAATAGCCAGTCATCTAACTCCATAAAGGAAATGCTTTGGCTAACAATTGAACGACTGGAGCGATATGCCCTACATGATGCCACCTATTTGTTGGCTTCTCCTTGGATAATATGCTGGGATAGAAGAACAAAATGTCACATCTTGAAAAAATGCATGTTAATTTAATTACCTTTTCAAAAACTGCCACTGCTTCTCAAATCTTACTAAATAGTGCAGTACTTACCACAGGGAATAGTTTATGTGAAAAGGTTATACAGGTTGACCTTCTATAATCTGGCACCATTGGGACCTGAAGAGTGCCGGATTAGTAAAAATGCCGAATTACAGAAGGATCACATTAAGCAATACCTAACTGCCTGATCGTACCTTTAAAATATCAAAGGATTCAAAGGTTCATTTAATGTCAGAGAAGTGTATACAATATACATCCTGAAATGCTTTTTCTTCGCAGCCATCTACGAAAACAGAGGAGTGCCCCAAAGAATGTTAGAACCCCTAAGTTCCCCCACCCGCCCTCTTCCCTCCCGCGCGTAAGCGGCAGCGAGCAACAATTCCCCCCTCCCAACCGGCAAAAAATAAAGTGCACCCTCTACCAGCATCAGCTAAGCGATAGGACATAGACTTGTAGTTAACCCCCGCCCAGGGATTCAGCGCTGGGCTCTTCCCTCTTCACTCGCAGTTACTGAGAAAATCCTCGTTAGTTTCTTTTCCTCTGCTTAGTTAAATGCTTAAATTCAGCGGGTGACCATGTCTGATCTGAGGTCATAGGCAGAAGGGAACGGAGCGCCAGCCGGGCGACACCGAAGGGCAGTGCACAACTGCCGGCAGGCGGGCGAGAACGCGGACCAACCCAGCACGCACCAGCTCCCCCGCCGCTGGCAGGTGAGACAGGTGGGTGCGCCTCACGCAAATGATATTAATAAATGCAGGAAAACAAGCAGGAACCGCCTGTCTGTGCTTACAAGAGCGCGCCAACATATGATCAGATCTAGCGCAATCAAAACAATGCGCAGCAGATTGGTACAGTGGCCTGGAAAATTTGAAATTACAGTTGCGCGGAAAATTTGATATCAGTGCAGATTATCGAAGGAACCGGATTACAGGTAGTCGGATCAGAGATGGTCGACCTGTATGTGTTTATGGAGAAGTTTGGAAAGCATGTGGCAGAAATGTTGATAGTATTAGATGAAGAAATGCAGGAGAAGGCTGATGTGGATGCAGACCTTTGTTGGGTATCATATAATTTAGAATTGGTCTTTTTGGAAGCTCTGATTCTAAATCTTATTAAACTCAATTCACTGTCAGAAGCAATTGAAACAAAATTTACCAAAGCTTATGATAGAGACACAAGATTAACACACATTCTAAATATGGGGTGCTGCAGATGCTAGAACTCCAGAGCAGCATGCACAAAATGCTAGAGGAACTTAGCAGGTCAGGCAGCATCTGTGGAGGGGGATAAACAGTTGACAGTTTGGGCCGGGACCCTTCATGAGGACTGGAAAGAAAGGTAGCAGAAGCTAGAATAATAAGGTGGCAGGAGTGGAGGGAGTAGAAGCTGAGAGGTGAAAGGTGAGACCAGGTGTGAAGGAAGGTGGGGGATGAACTGAGAAGCTGGGAGGAGATGGGTGAAAAAGGTAAAAGGCTAAGGAAGAAGGAATCTCATAGGAGAGGACAGTGAACCATGGTGAGAAGAGAAATGGTAATAGTGGAGTTGGAATGGAAAGAGAGAGAAGGGGATGGGGGAAAATTACCATAAGTTAGAGAAATCAATGTTCATTCCTTCAAGTTGGAAGCTACTCAGATGAGGTGTTTCTCCTTTAACCTGTGATTGGCCTCATGATGCCAGTAGTTGGAATGAGAATTGAAAGTAGAATTAAAATGGGTGGCCAGTGGGAAACTCTGCCTTTTGTGGCAGATGTAGAATAAGTGCTCGACAGTTATTTGGTGCATCTCTATATATGCGGCTTCCTACTCTACAGCCCTGTCCCAATCACTAGTTTCCCTTCTATGCCTCCTCAAAACCTTTTCAAATGACCATTTCCCTTGTAGATCTACTTGATTAAATGCTCCACATTTTCTGAAAAAGGCAATATTACACCCAGAATTGTTGAATGTGCCTTTTGTAATTGTAACCCTTACTCTCTGTTTTAAAAACTTGTACACAGTTGGAATTATCTTAGTTATGAACTGTACAGTTCTGGATAGAAAATCTTATTCTTTTTTTCATTCCATTCTTCTGATTAAGCTGTCACATTTTTCATGACTTGTGCCTGCACACCAAGGTCTCTGTGCTCCATTGAATTTGTTAATTTTATCGTGTACTCCATTTTTGTACTCCAGAGTAAACTGATATTCGTTTTGGTTTAATTACAGTATTGAACACTAGTTATATAAGATATACTACTCTATATTTGGATGTTCCAATTATTTGCTCTCCTTTCTTTGAATAAATTGCTTGAGGCAAAAAAAAGAGTATAGCTTCAAGTATAGAATAGTTTATCTGTGGAGTTAGAACATAAAATATTACAGCATAGGATTGAGTGCTTTGGCCCACAACGTTGTGCCAAACCAATTAAATTAGTCATCAAAAGGCCAATGAAACTAACTGTTCTGCCTATACAATGCCCATATCTGTCCATTATCCTTACATTGATGTGCCTATCTTAATGTCTCTTAAAAAGGCCCTAATGTATCTGCCTCCACCACCACCCCAGCAGTGCATTCCAGGCGCTCACCACTCTCTGTGCAAAAAAGAACTTGCCTCTTTCATCTCCTTGAACTTAACCCCCTCTCATCTTAAGTGCATGCCCTCTACTATTTGCATTCCAACACCAGGAAAAAGATGCTGTATGTCTACTCTTTATATGCCTCTCATAATCTTATAAACCTCTAT
Organism: Mobula hypostoma; assembly: GCF_963921235.1. Lineage (NCBI taxonomy): Eukaryota > Metazoa > Chordata > Chondrichthyes > Myliobatiformes > Myliobatidae > Mobula > Mobula hypostoma. Next base: position 28,780,083 of record NC_086097.1, on the reverse strand, counting down.
CAGATCTCCCCTCAGTCTCCATCGCTCCAGAGAAAACAACCGAAGTTTGTCCAACTTCTCATTATAGTTCATGCTGTCTAATCCAGGCAGCATCCTGGTAAACCTCTTCTGCGCCCTCTCCAATGCTTTAACATCTTATAAACATGGGGCAACCAGAACTGTATCCTTCTTAACCACCCTATCACCTGTACAGCTGCTTTCAAGGGTTGGGTTCCAAGATCCCTCTACTCATCAACACTGTTAAAGATCTTGCCCATAGCAGTGTACTGTCTCTTTACATTTGACCCACCAAAGTCAGTTCTGAGTCCAAAAAGCCAATTGATCATTGATTGCACGCATCTTTATCTTCTGAACACTTTTCCCATGAGGGACCTTGTCAAATACCTTACTCAGATCCATGTAGACAACGTCCACAGTTCCACCTTAATCAATCAGGAAGGCAGATACAATGTTCTTTGGTCGGAGGGTGGTGAACATATGGAATTCATTGCCCTAGACATCTGTGGAAGCCAAGTCATTGGGATAGTGGCAGTTGATAGGTGCTTGATTAGTTAGGGCTTTAAAGGATATGCAAGAAGAAAGCAGAAGAATAGAGTTGTGAGTGATAATAAGTGGAGTGGAAACTATAGAAAGGGTGCAGAGGAGATTTACTAGGATGTTGCCTGGATTGGGGAGCATGCCTTATGAGAGTAGGTTGAGTGAATTCGGCCTTTTCTCCTTGGAGCGGCGGAGGATGAGAGGTGACCTGATAGGTGTATAAGATGATGAGAGGCATTGATCGTGTGTTTAGTCAGAGGCTTTTTCCCAGGGCTGAAATGGCTAACATGAGAGGGCACAGTTTTAAGGTGCTTGGAAGTAGGTACAGAGGAGATGTCAGAGGTAAGTTTTTTTACGCAGAGAGTGGTGAGTGCATGGAGTGGGCTGCCGGTAACGGTTGTGGAGGCAGATAGAATAGGGTCTTTTAAGAGACTCCTGGAATGGTACATGGAGCTTAGAAAAATAGAGGGCTATGGATAACCTTAGGTAAGTTCTAAAGTAAGTACATGTTCAGCACAGCATTGTGGGCCGAAGGGCCCATATTGTGCTGGAGGATTTCTATGTTCTAATAAATCAGTTATGGTGGAGCAGACTCAATGGATGAATGGCCTAATTCTGCTCCTATGTCTCATGGTTTATATGAGAACTTTGGTGATCTTGACAGGGTTGATATGGAGAGCATATTTCCTCCTCTGAGAGAATCTGGAGCTAGGGGGTCACTTTTTAAGGCAATTGAGTCACTTGTTTTTTCTCCCGGAGTTCACGGGTCTTCAGTGTGCTCTTCCTGAAGGGGTGGTGACAGCACAGTCTGAACCTAAGGGTAAAAATAGTTAAGTTCCTGATAATCAAGAGATTGAAAGGTTACTGCAGGTGAACAGTGATGTCTAGTTGAGGTGATAATCAGATTATCTATGATTGATTTTATACAGCCACACATGGTGGACTGCCCAACTGCCCTACTCCTTCTGGTTAGTATCTACAATTGCAAAGTTATATGTCGTGGAGATTTCATTTCATTCTGTTATTTATGATTAAATCATCCTGAAGTCCATCGGGAATAGGGCAGCATGGTAGCTTAGTGGTTAGCAAGACCCTATTACAGCTCCAGCAATCCTGATCCAATTCCTTCATTGTCTGTAAGAAGTTTGTATTTTCTCTCCATGTCTGTATGTCTTGATGCTCCAGATTCCCCTCACATTCCAAAGATGTATGGGTTGGGTTAATCAGTTGTGGGCGTGCTGTATTGCCACCTAAAGCATGGCGATACTTGTGGGCTGCCCCCAGCACATCCTCTGACTTTGTTGGTTGTTTGGTACACACAATGCATTTCACTGTATGTTTTGATGTACATGCATGTGAGAAAACAAGCTAATCTTTGTAATACTGTTCAGCAACAAAAATCATTTGATATTTGAGTTTCGCAACAACACTGATAGAATGTTGATAAAGTTTCAAATGGCATTTGAAGAATTTGTCCTGGTGAAGGGTCTTGGCCCAAAACATCGACTGACTTGCTGAGTTTTTCCAGCATTTTGTGTGTGTGTGTTGCAAAATATTAATTTATTGTAAACCAATGGTCTTGGACACTTCCAAGCATCATTGCAAACAAATAAGCAGAATACATATGTACAATAACCTAAATTTGTCATCGTATGTGAACTGAAATGACAAGAAAAACAAGAATGAGTGAACTTGTGCTATTTTTATTCAGTCTAGTTCTTATATAAAAACCTATATGCTGTGTTTGTTGTATAATTATGGTTATTCATCCACTATTATTGGGATAAATATGTGGCCACTTAATCAGTGCAGAGTTAGACAGGTTTCTATTTTGGTTTAAGTATGAAACTCATAGCTATTGTTGTGCTTTGTTTTAGGATATCCTCCTCATTAATCTCATCATTGAACATATGATTTGTGATCCAGATCCTGAGCTTGGCGGTGCAGTCCAACTTATGGGACTACTCCGCACTCTGGTTGACCCTGAGAACATGTTGGCTACAGCCAATGTAAGTATGCTTAGGTCTCATTCTGTTTTTCACTTGTGTTTTTTTTTACATTGCATTTGCTATTTTATCTGTTTATTTTTATAGCTAATACAGTGTCAGTTTCATTCCCTGACACTTACAGCCTCAAGAGGACATAACTTTAAGATGATTGGAGGGGAAATATGAGGGAAGAGGGGTGTCAGAGGCGAGTTCTTTACTCAGAGTGTTGGGTGCATGGAATGCCCTGCCAGTGGTGATTGTAGAGGCAGATACATAGGGCATTTAAGAAACTCTTAGGCGCACAGATGATAGAAGATGTAGGAAGGAAGAGTTAGATTGATCCTAGCATAGGTTAAAAGATTGGCACAACACCATGGGCCAAAGGGCCTGCAGTGTCTTGTAATGTTCTAAGTGTAGCAAACACCTTGATCTCCACCTCTTTCTAGTTCAAGATATGGAATTGTTTTGTGATTTTTTTTTAAGTATCTGACAAAGAAGGGAATACAGAATAAGTTCTGAATAACTTGCTTGAGCACATATTAATCCATTGTACTAATGGGCTACATCAAGTTAGACCACTTAGTGTCAGGCAACAGCACCTGTGGTACCCACCTACACAACCAGATTTTTTCTGGATGTGAAAGCTCAAATGAGATGACCCTGCACACATCGTACAAGGCAGAGAATTCCCTTGAGCTACTACTAAGCCAGGTAACTGTTCCTGGAAACTGTTTTCTACATAAAGCTATTTCCAATTGTGATCTAGCCAAATACTGAGTTTAAATTGTATTTTTGAAGGTGATTTAAGTTGGTGAATTGGTTTATTATTGTCACATGTGCCAAGTACAGTAAGAAACTTTTTGTTTTGTCTGCCACCCATACAGATCTTTTCATTATGATAGTGCATTGAGATAATACAACAGAAAACAATAACAGAATGCAGAATAAAGAATTCCATTTACAGAGAGTACAGGCAAACAATAATGTGCAAGGGCTACGGCGAAGTTGCTCATGAAGTCAAGGGTCCATCATAACATACTAGGGAATCATTTAAAAGTCTTATAACAGTGGGATAGAAGCTGTTCTTGAGCCTGTTGGTATGTGCTTTTAGGCTTTTGTATCTTCTGCCTGATAGGAAGGGGGATTAGTCAAAGGAATTATTTCACAATTTAACAAACCTTTAGTCCCTTATATAAGATGGGTTTATGGAAAAATTAGTGAATTTAGGGTGAATTATTAAGTATAGCTTGGGTGAATTCATGAAGTGCTATTAATCTATAAAAACACAATAGTTCCCTCTGCTGGGTAACTGAGGAATAAAACAAACAGTTGCCCTTTTTGGTTTTGATTAGTTTGGCACAATGATGGCTATCATTATTATTCTATTTAGAGAGGACCGGAGAGCAGTCCTTTATTGGCCATTTCTTGGTAGTATTGCCAAAACCACAGAATTTTTTTCTGATCTGACCTGATTTGGTCACAAATCAAACAACTGTAGATGCTAAAATCTGAAAGAAAGACAAAAAATGCTGTAAAAATGTTAAGGTGTTCAAGTAGCATCTGTCGAGAGAGAGAGAAACAGTTAAATTTTCAGATCAATGACTTTATCAGAACTGGGAAAACTTTAGAAAACTAACAGTCATCAAATGGTACAGCATTGATATTGGCACTTTGGCTCATCTAGTCCATGGCTCACTGTTATTCTGCCTAGTCCCATCAACCCGCACCTGACCATAGACCTCCATACTCTACTCATCCAGGTACCCATCCAAATTTCTCATGTCGAAATTGAACCTGCATCAACCACGTCCACTGGCAGTTCCTTCCACACTCACACCATCCTATGAGAGAAGAAATTCCCCTTTCAATTCCCAATAAATATTTCATCTTTCACCCTTAGCCCATGATCTCTAGATCTAGTGTCACCCAATCTCAGTGCTTGCATTTACTATATATATATATAGTAAAATTCCCTCAAAGAAATTGTAGATCTCAAATCCCAGATCTCTGTTCTATTGTTTTAAGCTGCAGGAGAGGAGTGAATGCATGCAGTGTCTGTGACCAAGAGAGATCAAATGGCACAAATGATGGTGATGCCAACTGAGGTGACAGAAAAATTTTGTACGTTGCAACTAATCAGTCTATGGCAGTTATAAACATAGGGTGGTGAATGAGAATGGTGGAGGGGAGGGAGTGGGCAGGCAGGGCAGAGGGAGTATCACAAAACTCACCATTCGCTGGGCATTCAGTTATTAGATTTAGGCTGGTACATCAAACTAGTGTCCAGTGAACTGTCTTCAATGTGTTGCCTGGTGTTTATCTTCATTTCTATATTATAAATGATATTTTTTTACAATATCAGCACTGTTTGCATGTAATTAGGAATGTTTAATTTCCTTTCGCAGAAAACAGAGAAGACTGAATTCCTCAGTTTCTTTTACAAACACTGCATGCATGTCCTGACTGCCCCCTTGCTGGCGAATACCACTGAGGAGAAGCCCAGCAAAGGTGAGCCATCTCCGTATAATGGTCAGTACCAATCATCATCTTATCTTCAGCCTGTGGCATGCAAATACACGTTTATTTAAAATGTTGAGTGGTGATGAAGGTACTTTGTCCGCTACTCAAGTCCTAGCATTGCCTGTTTCTAAACTCAGACAGCAATGACTGGAGAGCTTTTCTTGTCCATTCCAAGGCAGAATAGCTCAGCTGAGGAATGGAAACCGACAATGCAACCCTCATCCCAGATATGCTGTCAATGAATCAAATGTTATTTGTTTCATTCCAGATCAAAATTAACCATACTTAGTGATTTTCTAAATCTTTGGAGAATGCTTCCTCCTGTATTTAATTGTTACTTTCCTGAATTATGAATTTCACTTGGTCTTGGAAAAATGCAAAAAGTCACCTCTAAGTGTAATTCCATGGGGTATGCACTAAAGTCTACATGACTGGTTGTCTGTCTTATCCGATGGTGACAGATTTGTGCAGTTCTTTGTCAAATATGTGAACTTCACGATAAAACCCCTTACTGGAGAGGTTTTAAAGTGGAAAAGCTGTTGCACTAGAGCAGTTCCTCTCTGTACCTTGGAAGTCCAGGCCCAGTGCTACAGACAGTTGACACAGCTGGGGTCCTCCTTTGTTGCAGTGGATGACCATGACTGCTTCTGTGCCCTGTCATGTCCTTTGCTCTCATGAAGTATTATAGGACTACCTTCCTGGCCATTGGATCTTACTGTTGATTTCATCCACACAGTCTGCCAGGTCTGACTTCACATTTTAGGACAGACATCTGGCTACCCACACCTGGTTTAGCCCGGCTACTGAAGTGATATACTGGGGTGTGGAGACTGTTGCATGTGACAGGTGCAAGCTGAGTGTCTGGTAGGAACTTACCAAGGATGAGTAAACTTCCCCAGAATGGGACACAACGAGCCCCTTCGCCAGTGGTGCTGTCTCTCCCCGGACACCTGAAGGCTACAGAGCAGTCAGTTAAAAAGAGATTTTTTTTGGTGCAAGACAGCATCAAGCAGCAAATTCTTCAGTGCAAGATGGCTATTTTCTAGCTTTTTTTTAATAATCAAGGTCAAGAGTGGAACTACCTCAGTGACTGCTTTTCTACTTTAAAACCTCTCCGGCACATGCTTTTATTGTGTAGTTCACATCATCGATGAAGAACTGCACAAATCTAACTGTCATTATCGGATACTACTGGCAACCCATCATGTCTTTTTATTAATACTGTAGTATAGTTTGAACTTGTGAAGCATGCTTCAGAGAACTGGAGGATAGAGTTAGCTCTGGTGGATATGAAGTTGCACAATATGTAAGATATAATGAATAAATTTAGTATACTTTGGACTTACATTTGTACAAATTAAACATGCCAAATTTATGAATGCATTTTTGAATGTTAAATTCTCTACATAATTTGCTTGGATTTGTTATGGCAAGTTTCTTGGGAAAACAAGCCATTAGGTTGCTGCAAACCAAATTACTGATTTTAACTAAGTGCCTTGAAGGAGGTTGTAGCAAGTACTGAACTTTGCTAATTAGAAGATTGCTATTTCTTTCTAAATTTCTTTTGTGTTTCTTTAGATTTAAGGCCCCCCCCCCCCGCCATGGCTGTCCCACTTTCTCACCCCACACCTCACTTCCTAGCCATGTTCCCCACATTCCAGTGTATTATACTGTTGGATTTGATAGTCGTTGTTGATCACATCTCCATAATTCTAAATGTTTAAACATACTGGATTGGCATGTTGTGTTAGAAAATGGAGCAATGTGGAATTTCAAAGTATACAATCTTCTGGCTTGTTTAGTAGTTTTGAATTTGTTTTAAAAATGGTTCCAGTTGAGCAGAGCTGCTGTTGTCAGAACTTGTAGAAAATGTATTCAGTACATTGGCAATTGATAATGCCATTAGTTTTTCTCTTTAACAATCTTGTTGCCACATTCATGTGGTTCTGTTCCTCCCTCACTCCAAAAAAACCACACAGAGCCCTGATATTCTATGCAGTCATTCGTAACAATGATTTCAATGATACCAAACCTTTGGGTTTTTATTTGGCTGCTCCTAGAAGTGCTTCCTGTGCTAGACCAGAAGTGAAGGACTTCATCTGGACACATCTGCACTAAGCTGTACCAAAGAAGAAACTAGTGATGTCACCCTTGCCCTTAAAAAGCCATAGGTATGTAGAGGTCTGACATCAGCTGCTTTGCTCAGCACAACTGTAAGAAATGAACTCACTGTTCCTCCTTTACAACAGAGTCATTCAGTACTATTTCAGAAAGGAAAGACACCAACTCAACTTTGCATTTGATGAGCAAGCAGTAGTCAATATTCAGTATAACTACCTGCTTTTCTTCCTTAAGTAGGAAGTACACTACAATTTAGTTTTCACCATCAATCACATCTTTATGCTAGGAATGTTACTGAAAGGGATGTTCCAGATAACCACTGAAACTTAGTTATTTAACATAGTTATGTTTGTTATGCACAAATTGTAATTTGCATAAGGAGTAGATGCTGCCTGTTTGTCTTCCTTGTTTTTGAGAGAGGAGCCATCTAAAATCAATAAAGGAAGTTAAATCAGGATCGGATTTATTATCACTTACACGTCATGAAATTTGTTTATTTGTCTTTTTTTGTGTTATAAGCATTTCTATCAGTTACAACAGAGAATATAAAAAATAAATATTGTAAAAAGAAAGCAAAATAGTGAGGCACAAACAAGAGAAGCTGGAAATCCAAGTAATGCACTCAAAATGCTGGAGAAACTCAGCAGGCCAGGCAGCAGCTGTGGAAGAGTAGAGCTGACATTTCAGGCCAACACCCTTTATCAGAACTACAGGAAAAAAGATTAAGAAGATGTGGGAAGGGGAGGAAGAAATGTAAAGTGATGGATGAAACCAGGAAGTGGGGGGGGGGTTGTTGGGGAAGGGGTGAAGTAAAGAGCTGGGAAGTTGATTGGTGAATTCAGTATTGGACTGGAGAAAGGGGAATCTGATAGAAGAGGACAAGGCCATGGAAGAAAGAAAAGGGGGAGGTGCACCAGAGGGAGGTGATGGGCAGGTAAGGAGATAAGGTAAGAAAGGGAAAAGGAAATGGGGAATGGTGAAGCGGGGAGAGGGACATTACCAGAAGTTCAAAAAATAGATATTCATGCTATCAGGCTGGAAGCTACCCAGAGGGAGTATAAGGTGCTGCTCCTCCAACCTGAGTGTGGCCTCATCGCAACAGTAGTGGAGGCCATGGACTGACATGTTGGAATGCGAATGGGAAGTGGAATTTAAAATGGGTGGCCATTGGGAGGTCCTGCTTTTTCTGGGTAATTTTCATAGGGCTTTCAGAAATCTGATGGCACAGGGGTAGAAGCTGTTCTTACAATGTTGAGCATGCACCTTCAACTTCCTGTACCGACCGCCTCTCTGATAGCAATGAAAAGAGGGCATGTCCTGAGTGGTGTGAGTCCTTCATGTTAGATGCTTCGTTCTTGAGACACCACCTTTTGAAGATGTCCCCAATTGTGGGGAGGATTGTGCTCATGATTGAAGTAGCTGAGTTCACAATCTTCAGCCGCTTTTTCTGATCCTGTGGTTGGGCGCCCCATACTAGCTGGTGATGCAACCAATCAGAATGCTCTCCATAGAACATCTGTAGAAATTTGCTAGAGTCTTTAGTGACATACCAAACTGCCTCATATTCCTAATGAAATATAGCCTCATACATGCCCACTTCATAATTGCATCAATATGTTAGGTCCAGGATGGATCTTCAAATATCTGAATGTAAATGTTGAAATATGCCTGAACTTCTAAAAGGATTTACTTAAATTATTAGTAGACCAATTTCAGTAGATACCATGGGCAAGACTTGGATATGGACCATGTACTGGATCCAATAAAGAACTGAAGTACCTCAAGGAAAGCCTCCACTTACAGTAAAAGTCCTAGCATTGTAGACATAGAGGCAACCGTGGTTTTTTAATGGGAGTACAGCCCCCACTACTAGATCAATAATGGTTGACATTCACTGTGAACATTGAAAAGAGGTTGAATGCATTGGAAGTAAATTCTTTGGGGGAGATCGTTAGAGATTTGGATGTTAGTTAACATATCACTTTTCAGGTATGGGAAGGTTGAAATCCCAATGTCTCTGAGTCCAGGTTCGCTGGAGGTCAAAGACGGCCAGTCCAGGGGTTGGAGAACTATGTATGTGGGAGGGTAGGTGTAAGGGAGAAATGGGGTTTGTTTTTCTCTTATTGTTTTGTTGTTTGTATGTTGTGTTTTGTTGTGTTCTGTGTTCTGCTGAGCATTGTCAGCATGTAATGTTGGTGCCAGAATGTATAGTGACACTAGCAGGCTGACCCAGCACACTCTCAGGTGCGTTGATTGTTAACACAAATGACACGTTTCATTCTATATTTTGAAGTATGCATGATAAATAAATTTAAATCTTTAATTATCAGATACCTTGAAAAATTGTGAAATAAACTATTTCCCCCATCTTAATGCTTATTAGAGAGCACTTGGACAACTCTACACTATAATGTAATGGGTCATTATATTTAGCTTGGTCACAAGTTGTTTGTAAGAGTGGTTCTTTATGCTTTAAGAAAATATTAGGGGATATTAAGAAATGAAAGCTGTTTTGATGGAGGAGAATAAAACAATTAAATCTGTGTTCAGATCTGTCAAAATAGAAGGAATAAGAACACGCAGTGCAGTGTGCTAATAAGAGATTTAAAGCAAATTTAGGAGGTATTTCTCCAATGAAGATGCAAAAGGCTGTAGATTCTAACTGCTTCATTCTAAACACTCACCCAGCGCCCCCTCCCCCCCCCCCCGACCATTCTCCCACCTGGTTCCTCTCATTACCTATCTACCCTATCTGATTCCATAAATTCCAGCCCGGTCCACTATCACCTCCCAGCATCTGTTGCTATCTCTACCCTTCCCTCATCCATCTGCCCATCGATCTCTTTTACCAGCATCTGCTTCACTTTTTCACCACCGCCCCCCACCCACCACAGACTCTCTTAGACCATCAGTCCTGATGTTGGGACTTGACCTGAATTGTCAATTATCCTTTTACTTACACAGATGCCGCCTGACTCGCTGAGTTCCTCCAGCAGTTTGTTTTTATTTCTCTGATGCATTTAGTCATCTTCAAAGCAATCAAAGTTAGGACAGATTTTGATTAAGAAGCCAGCAGCCATTAACAAAAAGAGGTGATGTTTTATAACGTCGCAATCCACCTTCAGTCGTACCAGTTGTGACACTTTAAATGAACATGTAGGTGATGCTGTGAGGCAAGGTATTTAAAGTATTTAATGAAATGTTGAAATGTTTGTACTTCCATTAGTCAAAAGAAAGTTCAACTGCTTTGTTTACATCAGTCAATTTCAGAATTGACTTGTTTGTTGCCTTTTCCTTTAGGTAGCTCACTCTCCCTTCCTCTATCAGAACTGGTCACTCCTGCCAGTCGTGTTCCAACCCTGTCTCACCCCTTCCTCTCACTTCTTTAAGATGGCTATCTTCCCTCTACACTCTTGGTCCTGATGCAGGGTCTTGGCCAGAAGCATGGACCATCCCTTTGCCTCCACAGATTCTTCCTGACACACTGAATTCCTTCAGCAACACACACAAAATGCTGGGGGAACACAGCAAGTCAGGCAACATCTATGGAGAATGAATAAAAAGTCGATGTTTCAGGCCGCGACCCTTCATCAGTACTGGAAAGGAAGGGGGCAGAAGCCAGAATAAGAAGGTGGGGGGGAGGGGGAGGAGTACAAGCTGGCAGGTTATAGGTGAGACCAGGTGAGGGGAAAGGTTTGTGGGTGGGGGAGAAGGGATGAAGTGAGAAGTTGGGAGTGGATGGGCAGAAGAGATAAAAGGGCTGAAGAAGAAAGAATCTGAGAGTGGACCGTGGGAGAAAGTGAATGAGGAGGGACACCAGAGGGAGTTGATGGGCAGGTGAGTAAAAGAGAAGAGGTAAGAGGGGAAAAAGAGAAGTGGAGGGTGGAGAAATTGCTAGAAGTTCCTCCGGCAGTTGCCTTTTGCTCCAGATTCTATCATCTGCAATCTCTTGTGCCACCAGGCAGCCATTATGTTGGTTGAGTTTTGTAATTCTTTTTGTATAGTCAGATGTGCAGGGCATGTCTCATAGCCTCACCATTTACAACTCATTACACAAAGAAGTTTAATGTGCTAGAAACCATTTGCGTTAACCCTTTTGGACTTGCCCAATCAGTGATGTTCCTTTTGTTCTGACCATCCCTCCTCTACAGCCACTACTGAGAACTAACTTGTTTTTGTCTTTAAACACAAGTGATTCTGCAGATGCTGGAATTCTTGAGCAACACACACAAAATGCTGGAATCTGTCAAGGTCATCTATTGTATCCAATCTTCCATTGCAGCCTCCTCCATGTCGGTGAGACCCGACGCAGATTGGTGGATGGTTTTGTCGAGCACCTTTACTCTGTCCGCCGCAAAAGGCTGGATCTCCTGGTGGCCACCCATTTCAATTCAACTTCCCATTCCCATTCTGATATATCGGTCCATGGCCTCCTCTACTGCCATGATGTGGCCAAACTCAGGTTGAAGGAGCAACACCTCATATACAGCCTCCGGCCTGATGGTATGAACATAGATTTCTCAACTTATAGTAATTTCTACATCCTTTCCCTTCTCTCTTTTAACAATCCCCATTCTGGCTCCTTTAAACCCCTTCTTTTCTCCTCACCTACCCATCACCTCCTTCCTTTTCAGACCTGATGAAGGGTCTCGGCCCAAAGCATCAACTGTTTATTCCCCTTCATAGATGCTGCCTGACTGCGGAGATCCTCCAGCATTTTGTGTGTGTTGTTTTTATGTTTTCCAATTTTGACAAATAGACCAGGACCTGAAATGCTATTTCTCTTTCCACGGATGCTGCCTCACCTGGGTGTTTCCAGCTATTTTTTAATTACCATTCATTAGCAACTGCATTGTTATTCCCTGTTTCTTCTTATCTTGTTGCTGTCGTTTGAATCTCTTGCACATAATGTTGTTTTATTTTTTTTAATAACAGAATTTAATAATAATAATCTGTTAGATTATTTATGCATTGTCATAGTTATAATGTACATTACCAGGTGAAAGTTAATCACATCTGGACAGTTGTCATTGAGTGACTCTTAATGTTGGTGTGTTAAATGTGTAATTAAATTTGTTGAGGTTACTTTGAGATTATAAAAGTTTAAATGTCTTGTATAACATTTTAAAGGAACAAATGGTTAAACAATAATGATGATTACAACATGCTGAAATGTTAGCTTTGTTTTTTGCTAGTGTTGAGCAAAGTATGTGGATTTCAAATTTTTTAAATCATCAGCGTGGGTAGTCCCTTTCTCAAAGAGGTAGTGTGTTGTGATGTCAACTTCAGTGTGCTGAAATACAGCTATGTGGAGATGGAATCTAAAATCTTCTAGCAGACAAGTCTGAAAATCTGGTAGTTGCTTCCTTGACAAGATCATATAGCCCCATGTAAGCAGATTTCAGCTTGCTGGAAGAATTACCATACAGCAGCAGTCCCCAACCACCGGGCTGCAAAGCATGTGCTACCGGGCCGCGAGGAAACGATATTATTTGGTGGTATGAAGCAATATGAGTCAACTGCACCTTTCCTCATTACCTGTCACGCACTGTTGAACTTGAACATAGGGTTGCCAACTGTCCTGTATTTGCCAGGACATCCCGTATATTGGGCTAAATTGATTTGTCCTATACGGGACCACCCTTGTCCCGTATTTCCCCCGCTAAGGTAGAGCGTTCCTATGAAGCCTTTTGTGCCGAAATGGCATAAAGCGAAGAAGCAATTACCATTAATTTATATGGGAAACATTTTTGAGCGTTCCCAGACCCAAAAAATAACCTACCAAATAACACATAAAACCAAAAATAACACTAACATATAGTAAAAGAAGGCATGATATGATAAATACACAGCCTATATAAAGTAGAAATAATGTATGTACAGTATAGTCGGGAAGATGAAGGCAAAACCGATTTGTGGAAGAACACCGGCATGTAGCGCATGCAGACACAGGTGCCCACGCAAGGCTTCATGGTCATCATGGTCTTTCCAGGGGTAAAGTGTCCGGGATTTGACTGCTACTTTTGTCCCTTATTTGGGAATGAGAAAGTTGGCAACCCTAACTGTAAAAGACATGCTGAGGTGAGTTTAACCCTACTTGAACACCCCCCCCCCCCCACCCTGGTTAGCCGGTCCGCAAGAATATTATCAATATTAAACCGGTCCAGGGTGCAAAAAAGGTTGGGGACCCCTGCTATACAATATACCAGTTATTGTATGTCTTTCAGCTTACTAGGAAATAAAACACATCAAAATGCAGAAATACAAGTGATTCTGCAGATGCTGGAAATCGAGAACACACACAAAATGCTGGAGTAACTCAGCAGGTCATGTAGCAGGGAATAAACAGTTGACATGCAATTGTACCATTTAAAATTCCCTTGCTATCTTAGCCTGCATTTTCTGTAGCACTTGCATCTTCCATCTTCCAAAGTACACCAAAGTATTTCACAAAAACATTCATTGAAAGCCGCCACTCATCAAATAATGCAGACATATTCATATGACCAAAAAGGACTGGTTTTAAGGCTGCATCTTAAGAGGAAGAAGGGCTGGAATTTCATTGCTTGGTAATTGGCAGCTGAATTCAGGGCCTCAGAGAATAGTAGTTGAAAACTGAATTGGAAAGTTTGGACAAACTTGGGTTGTTTCTTCTGGAGCATCAGAGGCTATGGGAAGGTCTGAGAGATGTTTATAAAATTGAGATTAAAATTAGCTGTATTTGTCACATGTACATCAAAATATACAGTGAAATGAGTCGCTTGTGTCAATGACCAACACAGTCCAAGGATGTGCTGGGGGGCCCCACAAGTGTCACCATGCTTTTGGTGCTAACGTAGCACGCCCACAACTCACTAGGCCTAACCCATGTGGCTTTAGAATGTAGGAGGAAACCAGAGCACCCGGAAGAAGAGCACATGGTTACAGGGAGAATGTACAAACTCCTTAGAGACAGGCAGGAATTGAATCCCTGTCCTTTATGCTAACCACCACGCTACTGTGATTGAGAGGCATAGATATGATAGTGATCTGGTATCTTCTTCTCAGTGTCACATTGTTTTAAGGTATGTTCAAAGATGTGTGGAGCAACTTTTTTACATTAAAAAGTGGTGGGTGACTAATATACTCCTGGGGAGGTGATGGAGGCAAATACAGTAGGGTTTAAGTGGCTCTGAGATAGGCACATGATCATGCAGAGAATGGAATGATATAGACATGGTGTTGGGGGAAAAAGGAATAATTTAGTAAGGTGTTTAATTAGTTTGGCACATCTGTGCCAAAGGGCCTGTTCCTCTGCGGTACTGCTCTATTTTCTAGAGGTACAATTGATGGGCTCATTCTGTGTATGATGCTCTGCTAACTTGTTCATATCACACCCTGATGGTGTCTAAATCATCCTGAGGCAAAGGATAATAGTGTTGCTCAAAGAACTGGGTAATGATTTTGAATGAAACAAAGACGCTACTTAGAGGTCATCCCTGGGTAACAAATCGGTTGCACGTTTTTACAAATTCCATTTGAATGTTGATTTTGTCTATGTCTGGGGGAAAAAAAGTACAATCACACAATGTGATAACCATATAATATTTCAGTATGGATTTGATGGACTGAAAGGCCTGTTTGTGCTGTAGTGCTATGACTATACCTCCACAGAATTGTAATCAATGGCATAAGGCAGATTAGAAAGAACAATTAATAAAAGTGGAGGCAGAGGAAACATTCAAATTTAATATAATTATGGGAGCTTGTTCATATCTGCAGATGTTCATAAAGGCTAATACAAGGGGTCATAATTTTAAGGCGAGTGAGGGAAAGTATAGGGAGAAATGTCAAGAGGTAAGTGTTTTACCAAGCGAGTGCTGGGTGCATGGAACATCTTGCTAGGTGTGCTGGTAGAGGCAGATACATTAGGGACATTTAAGAAACTGCTAGATAGGCACACGGATCATAGAAAAACAGAGGCCGTTGTAAGAGGGGAAGTCTTAGATATAGTAGGTTCAAAGGTCAGCAAAACATCATGGCCATAGGCTTGTATTGTGCTGTGTGTAATGTCCTGTGTTCTATAAGTTGGGCATTTGTAACTCCAGGGTAGCCCCTACTGGCATAAATGGCTAATCTGTGTCTCCTTGAAAGGGATAGCCTAAAGCTTTAAAGATGACCTATCTGTGATTCGTTAAAAATAATAAAATAGTGGCATTAATGTACAGAGAGAACTTGGAATGGAAATCCATAGCTGCCTGGAAGTGGCAACACAAGAGAATAGGTGGTAAGAAGGCATATGGCATGCTTGACTTCATTGGTCACAGTGTTGAATATAAATATCAGGAAGTCGTTGCAACTGGTCACCACACTACAGGAACAAGGTGGAGACTTTGGAGAGAATGCAGATCTGGATGTTGACTGGGTTGGAGTATACAGTATTAGCAATTAGGGCATGGTTAGTTAAATGGCCTTTTCTTGTGCTATACTGCTCTACAGGAAGAGCCTTGCTTTATTACAATCTCCATTCACTGTGGTTTAGTTACGTCTGTTAAAGTTATATTGTATCTTATGCATTTTGAATTTAACTACACTGCTATTATATTTCTTTCACAGCACAGCAATGTAAAAATCAGAGCTTCAGGCAAGCTGATCATTGTCTATTTGTCTTGCTTGCTTTTTGTTATTAACAGTAAAGTTCAAGTCACAAGTTGTTCATATCACATTCTTGTTTTGTTCTTCAGATGACTTCCAGACAGCTCAGCTTTTAGCCTTAATTTTGGAATTGCTCACCTTCTGCGTGGAGCATCACACCTATCATATTAAAAACTATATTATAAACAAGGACATTTTACGGAGAGTGCTTGTACTCATGGGCTCAAAGCATGCCTTTGTGGCCTTGTGTAAGTCAAAGGCTGATGGTTTTTAATTCATTATTTTAATTGACCTTTCTCAGATTAGCTGCTATTTGATATGATGTCTTAAATTTCCTTTTACTTTCAGGTGCACTTCGCTTCATGAGAAAAATAATTGGTTTGAAAGATGAGTTCTACAATCGCTACATAATGAAAGCTTTTCTCTTTGAAGCTGTGGTGAAGGCATTTCTGAACAATGGGACCCGCTATAACTTGCTAAATTCGGCAATTATTGAAATGTTTGAATTTATCAGAGTGGTAAGTTTTCCCAGCTCACTGAAATCGCACTAGTGTGTGGTTACTAGCCTGGAAACACTGGCAGAATAAGTAAAGACATAAACTAAATAAATATAATTGATTATTGTTGTCACATGTACCGAGGTGCTCTTATTTGCATGCTATCCAGACAGTTCATTCCATACATCAGTCAAAAAGAAAACAGGCAGTTAGAACAGCAAGAAAAGTTTAAAAGGAGACGGTTATTTCTTCAGCGGTTTGATCGGAGCATGACTGCGCAAGTGCGTGGATGTCAGCCAGTTAGAACAGCGAGAAGAGTTTAAAGGAGACAGCTTTATAGAACGGGCATCGGAGGAGTGGGCGACGGAGTAAAGGGAGACAGAATAGGGTGGCTTTGGCTCAACAGGGCTTCGGTGATAACTGGTCAAGGCGCGGTAGGTTGCCAGTGTACAATACAGACGGGAAATATGTGTGTGAAGCCAGTTTTCTGTGCTTGGTGTCAGATATGGGAAGTCCTGGAGACTCCCAGCCTTCCAGATGGCCACATCTACGCCAGTTGCGTCGAGCTGCAGCTCCTTAGGGTCTGGGTTAGGGAACTGAAGATGCAGTTCGATGACCTTCGTCTGGTCAGGGAGAGTGAAGAGGTGAGAGATAGGACCTATAGGCAGGTAGTCACACCAGGGCCTCGGGAGACCTCAGGAGAGGGAAGGGCAAGAGTCATATGCTAGAGAGTACCCCTATGGCTGTCCCCCTTAACAATAAGTTCTCCTGTTTGAGTACTGTTGGGGGGTTGGGGCATGTGCGGGGTGGCCTACCTGGGGGAAGCAACTCTGGCACAGAGTCTGGCCCTGTGGCTCAGAAGGGAAGGGAAAGGAAGAGGATGGCAGCAGTGATGAGGGACTCCATAGTTGGGGGGGTGGGGGGTGCGGTTTCTAATCACGTCCACAACATCCTGAAGTGGGAAGGAGTACAGCCAGAGGTCGTGGTACATATTGGTACCAACAACATAGATAGGAAAAGGGAGAAGGTCCTGAAAACGGACTACAGGGAGTTAGGAAAGAAGTTGAGAAACAGGACCGCAAAGGTAGTAATCTCGGGATTACTGCCTATGCCATGTGACAGTGAGTATAGGAATAGAATGAAGTGGAGGATAAATACATGGCTGAGGGATTGGAGTAGGGGGGCAGGGATTCAGATTCCTCGATCATTGTGTCTTCTTTTGGGGCAGGTGAGAGCTTTGAAGCCAGTGATGTTGTGGGGATGGAACTGGACTCTCTGACGGTGGTGTCTGAAAAGAGGATGCTGTCCAAGTTGCATGCCATCTTGGACAATGTCTCCCATCCACTACATAATGTACTGGTTGGGCATAGGAGTACATTCAGCCAGAGACTCATTCCACCGAGATGCAACACAGAGCATCATAGGAAGTCATTCCTGCCTGCAGCCATCAAACTTTACAACTCCTCCCTTGGAGGGTCAGACGCCCTGAGCCAATAGGCTGGTCCTGGACTTATTTCTTGGCATAATTTACATATTACTATTTAACTATTTACGGTTTTATTACTATTTATTATTTATGGTGCAACTGTAATGAAAACCACTTTCCCCCGGGATCAATAAAGTATGACTACTACTACTACTACAAAAAGGATGGGTTGCACTTGAATCCGAGGGGGACCAATATCCTGGCAGGGAGGTTTGCTGCAGCTATTGGGGAGAGTTTAAACTAGAATTGCTGGGGGATGGAAACTGAACTGAAGAGACTGGGGAAGAGGAGGTTGGCTCACAAATAGAGAAAGCTTGTAGACAGTGCAAGAGGGAGGATAGGCAGGTGATAGAGAAGGGACGCGCTCAGACCTATGGTTTGAGATGTGTCTATTTTAATGCAAGGAGTATTATGAACAAAGAAGATGTGCTTAGAGCGTGTATCAGTACTTGGAGCTATGATGTGGTGGCCATTACAGAGACTTGGATGGCTCAGGGATAGGAATGTTTAGTTAGAGTGCCGGGCTTCAAGTGTTTCAGAAAGGATAGTGAGGGAGGCAAAAGAGATGGGGGCATGGCACTGCTGATCAGAGGTAGTGTCTTGGCTGCAGAAAAGGAGTAAGTCATGGAGGGATTGTCTATGGAGTCTCTGTGGGTGGAAGTTAGAAACAGGAAGAGGTCAATATCTCTACTGGGTGTTTTTATAGACCACCCAATAGTAACAGGGACATCGAGGAGCAGATAGGAAGACAGATTCTGGAAAGGTGTAATAATAACAGGGTTGTCGTGGGAGATTTTAATTTCCCAAATATCAGTTGGCATCTCCCTAGAGTGAGGGGTTTAGATGGGGTGGAGTTTGTTAAGGTGTGTTCAGGAAGGTTTCTTGACACAATATGTAGATAGGCCTACAAGAGGAGAAGCTGTACTTGATCTGGTATTGGGAAATGAACCTGGTCAGGTGTCAGATCTCTCAGTGGGAGAGCATTTTGGAGATAGTGATCATAATTCTATCTCCTTTACCATAGCATTGGAAAGGGATAGGAACAGACAAGTTAGGAAAGTGTTTAATTGGAGTAAGGGGAAATATGAGGCTAAAAGGCGCAACTTGGAAGCATAAATTGGGAACAGATGTTCTCAGGGAAACATACAGCAGAACTGTGGCAAATGTTCAGGGGATCTTTGCGTGGAGTTCTGCATAGGTACATTCCAATGAGACAGGGAAAGGATGGTAGGGTACAGGAACTGTGGTTTACAAAGGCTGTTGTAAGTCTAGTCAAGAAGAAAAATAAGCTTATGAAAGGTTCAAAAAAACTAGGTAATGATAGAGATCTAAAAGATCATAAGCCTAGCAGGAAGGAGCTTAAGAAAGAAATTGGGAGAGCCAGAAGGGGCCATGAGAAGGCCTTGGCGGACAGGATTAAGGAAAACCCCAAGGCATTCTACAAGTATGTGAAAAGAGCAAGAGGATAAGACATGAGAGAATAGGACCAATCAAGTGTGACAGTGGAAAAGTGTGTGTGGAACAGGAGGAGATAGCGGAGGTACATAATGAATGCTTTGCTTCAGTATTCACTGTGAAAGAGGATCTTGGCGATCGTGGGGATGACTTACAGCGGACTGAAAAGCTTGAGCATATAGATATTAAGAAAGGGGATGTGCAGGAGCTTTTGGAAAGCATCGTTGGATAAGTCACCGGGACCAGACGAGATTACCCCAGGCTACTGTGGGAGGAGAATGCTAAACCTCTGGCGATGATCCTTGCATCATCAATGGGGACGGGAGAGTTTCCAGAGGACTGGAGGGTTGCGGATGTTGTTCACTTATTCAAGAAAGGGAGTAAAGATAACCCAGGAAATTGTAGACGAATGAGTCTTACTTCAGTGGTTGGTAAGTTGATGGAAAAGATCCTGAGAGGCAGATTTTATGAACATTTGGGGAGGCATAATATGGTTAGGAATAGTCAGCATGGCTTTGTCAAAGGCAGGTCGTGCCTTACAAGCCTGATTGAATTTTTTAAGGATGTGACTAAACACATTGATGAAGGTAGAGCAGTAGATGTAGTGTACATGGATTTCTGCAAGGCATTTGATAAGGTACCACATGCAAGGCTTATTGAGAAAGCAAGGAGGCATGGGATCCAAAGTGTCATTGCTTTGTGGATCCAGAATTGGCATGCCCAGAGAAGGGAAAGAGTGGTTGTAGATGGGTCATATTCTGCATGGAGGTCGGTGACCAGTGGTGTGCCTCAGGAATCTGTTCTGGGACCCTTACTCTTCGTGATTTTTATAAATGATCTGGATGAGGAAGTGGAGGGATGGGTTAGTAAATTTGCTGATGACACAAAGATTGGGAGTGTTGTGGATAGTGTGGAGGGCTATCAGAGGTTACAGCAGGACATTGATAGGATGCAAAACTGGGCTGAGAAGTGGCAGATGGAGTTCAACCCAATTAAGTGTGAGGGTAGGTCAAATATGATGGCGGAATATAGTATTAATGGTAAGACTCTTGGCAGTGTGGAGAATCAGAGAGATCTTGGGGTCCGAGTCCATTAAACACTCAAAGCCGCTACGCAGGTTGACTGTGTGGTTAAGAAGGCATACGGTGCATTGGCCTTCATCAGTCGTGGGATTGAGTTTAGGAACTGAGGTAATGTTGCAGCTATGTAGGACCCTGGTCAGACCCCACTAGGAGTACTATGCCCAGTTCTGGTCACCTCACTACTGGAAGGATGCGGAAACCATAGAAAGGGTGCAGAGGAGGCTTACAATGATGTTGCCTGGATTGGGGAGCATGCCTTATGAGAATAGGTTGAGCAAACTCGGCCTCTTTTCCTTGGAGCAACAGAGGATGAGAGGTGACCTGATAGAGTTGTATAAGATGATGAGAGGCATTGATCGTGTGAATAGTGAGAAGCTTTTTCCCAGGGCTGAAATGGCTAACAAGAGAGGGTACAGTTTTAAGGTGCTTGGAAGTAGTTACAGAGGAGATGTCAGGGGTAAATTTTTCATGCAGAGAGTGGTGAGTGCGTGGAATGGGCTGCCGGCGACGGTGGTGGAGGCAGATGTGATGGGGTCTTTTAAGGTTCTCCTGGATAGATACATGGAGCTTAGAAAAATAGAGGACTATGGGTATCCCTAGGTAGTTTCTATAGTAAAGGACATGTTTGGCACAGCTTTGTGGGCTGAAGGGCCTGTATTTGGCTGTAGGCTTTCTATGTTTCTAGAATACAGAATATAGTTTTGCTGGTACAGGAAATTTAAGTGCAAGGGCCATGACAAGGTAGATTAAGAATTAATATTTTAGACCATAAAACAGTATAGCACAGTACTGGCTCTTTGGTCCACAAAGTTATTCTGACCTTTTTGCATACTCCAACATCAATCTAACCCTTTCCTCCCAGAGACCTCAATTTTTCTTCCATCCATGTGCAGCAACTTTGAGAGATCTTTGGACATAGACACAGACCCTTTTGTTCCTCCACATTGACAATCATCCTGCCATTAACCCTTTACTCTGCCTTCAACCTTCCAAAACGAAAGAACACTTTTCTGGATTGAAGTTCAACTTCCCTCAGCTCTGCTCTGCATCCTATCATTGTCCTGTTGTAACATAAGACAACTTTCTACACTATCCACAACTCCACCAAACTTTGTGTCACCTGTAAACTTACTAACTTCGACTTCCTCATCCAAATTATTTATGAAAATCACAAAGACCGCAGGTCTGAGGACAGATCCCCGCAGAACACCACTGGTCGCTGACACCAGGCACAATGCGCTCCATCTACAACCATCCTTGGCCTTCTGTGGCAAGCTAATTCTGAATCCACGCAGCCGAGTTCCTCTGGATCCCATGGCTCCTGACTTTCTAAATGAACCTACCATGGAGAACCTGGTTGAACGCCTTACACTACATCACTCCAAAACCTTTGTCAATTTTTTTGGTAGCATTCAAGACTTACAACAGTGGGATAGGATCTATCCTTGAGCCTGGTAGTTCAGGCTTTCAAGCTTTTGTATTTTCAGCCCATCTGAGGGGTAGAAAGGTGGCAGTGTCCTTGATTGCATTGAATGTTTTCCTGAGATAGCAGTAAGTGTAAATGGTATCAGTGGATGTGAGACTGGTTTACATAATGTCACTTGAGTTCATCTCCCTGATTTCTGCACAAATTTGACCACGATGTTAGAGAAGCATTGAACACGGTAGTGTAGTGGTTAGCACAACAGTTTACAGTACAGGTGACTTGGGTTCAATTCCCACTGCTGCCTGTAAGGAGTTTGTACATTCTCCCTGGGTTTACTCTGGATGTTCCAGTTTCCTCCCGCAGTCTAACAGTGTACCAGTTGGTGGGTTAATTGGGCATTGTAAATAGTCCTGTGATTCTGCTGGGATTAAAATTGGGGGTATTGCTGGATGGTGTGGCCTAAAGGGCCCATTCCATGCTGTATCTCAATAAATAAATAAATAAACAAACAAACAAACAAACCAGACAACACACATCAAAAGTTGCTGGTGAACGCAGCAGGCCAGGCAGCATCTCTAGGAAGATGTACAGTCGACGTTTCAGGCCGAGACCCTTCATCAGGACTAACTAAAGAAAGAGCTAATAAGAGATTTAAAACTGGGAAGGGGAGGACCAAGACATTCTCACTTAACACTCAATGGCCACTTTATTAGGTACATCTCATTAATACAAATATGTGGCAGCAACTCAGTGCATAAAAACATGCAGACGTGCCTAAGTGGTTCAATTCTTGTTCAGACCAAATATCAGAAGGGGGGAGGAAATGTGATTAAGTGACTGTGGAATGATTGTTGGTGGCAGATAGTGGTTTGAGTATTTCAGACAACTGCTATTCTTTATGCTCAACATTCTCTAGAGTTTACAGAGATTAATGCAAAAAACAAAAAAGCATCCAGTGACTGGCAATTCTGTGGGTAAAAATGACTTGTTAATAAATGAGGTTAATAGACAATGACCAAACTTGTTTAAACTGACAGAACACCATAAGGCCAGAAGGACACAGTAACTCAAGTAACCACGTGTTACAACAGTGGTGTGCAGAAGAGCATCTCTGAATGCACAACACATCAAATCTTGAAGTGGATGGGCTATAGCAGCAGAAGATCATGGATTCCACTCCGGACCAAATAAAGTGGCCACTGAGTGTATGTTGCACTGTCAATCCCATCACAGTTACACATTGAAAGCAGCCTGCTAAGGAATAGGTCTTTTCCATATTTTGTGTGCCCCATGTTAGTCAGGAAATGGCAATACCATCCTCACCTTTGTCACCAAGAAACTCATTAGGTCAGGCAGCATCAGTGTAGGGTAATAAACAGTTGACATTTTGGGCTGAGACCCTTCATTAGTACTTGATGGTTTGGGTCTTTAGGTTTCTGTACCTCTTGCCCAAAGGTAGCTGCAAGAAGGTGGCATGGTCCGAACTAGGATGGGATCTTTAATGGTGGATCTTGTCTTATTGGGGTACTGCCTCCTGTAGATACTGCCAATGGTGGGAAGGGATGTACCTGTGATGTATTAGGCTGAGCCCACTACTCTCTTCATGGAGTCAGGCGAGGCATCCTTGGCACACAGAGGAGTTAAAGCTAAGGGGTGTGTATTTTTGTTGTCCATTATTGAAGGCAAATTTTGGAGTAGAATTTTCCATTCAAATTTGTTTTATGATAACAGTAGAGAAAATGTCATTAATGCTGCTAGTCTGGAATAATAACAAAAAAATACCGTTTTGAGTCATAGAGCACTACAGCATAGAAACAGGCCCTTCAGTCCATCTAGTCTGTGCCGAACTCTTATTCTGCCTGGGCCCATCAACCTGCACCTGGACCATAACCCTTCTTAGCCTTTCATAATCTTAGAAGTTTATGTATTTAGTACTTGCACTTAGGAGATTCAGTAGTTTTTTATATAGAAATCGTGTTAGTCTCCAAATTTTGTAGTCCCACTTAGACCTCTTAAAATCCAAGGTTTATTGGTGCACTAAATATGGTCTTAATACTGTTATTCCAGAAAGTTATATATTTTATCTAGAGCAACACACAAAATGCTGGAGGAACTCGGGAATCTTTTATTAGTCTCAGCCCAAAACATCAACTGCTTATTCCCCTCCATAGATGCTGCCTGACCTGCTGAGTTGCTCCAGCATTTTTGTGTATTGCTCTGGATTCCCAGCATCTGCAGATTCTCTTGTGTTTATACAGTTTATATTACTGGTTAAAGTAGTGTCTTCTGATACACAGGAAGATATCAAGTCCCTAACAGCTCATGTCATAGAAAATTACTGGAAAGCCCTTGAAGACGTGGATTATGTGCAGACATTCAAAGGGTTGAAATTGCGTTATGAGCAACAAAGGGAAAGACAGGATAATCCAAAACTTGACAGGTGAAGCTTTTTCCTTAAATGTGTTGTTTATTTTCTTTAATAGGCGATGTTAAAAGGCAGAAAGCATTGGGCAAAAAAATGTGATTAAAAGCAAAGGAACCAGGGAAGTGAGTCAGGGAGTTTCAGAACAGAGGGACAGCCTCAGATACCAAGATGTTCTTTAGAACAGAGATGAGGTGGAATTTCTTTAGCCAGAGGGAATTCATTGCCACAGACGGCCAAGTCATTGGCTGTATTTAAAGTGGAGATTGTTAAGTTCTTGATTAGTAAGGGCATCAAAGGCTACAGGGAGAGGCAGGAGAATGGGGTTGAGAGGAATAATAAATTTGCCATAATGGGATGGTGGAACAGACTCAATGAGCTGAATGGGCTGATTCTGCTCCTATGTCTTACGGTCTTATCATTAAAAGTTGAGATGGGTGATAATCAAAAGTGGAATTTAGAATGTTGTTGGAATAGCTTAAAACAACGTACAAATGCATGCTGGGAGAAACTATGTTTGAATGCAACCAAAATCACGTATTAGCATTACGTAGAGTCAAAGCCAAGCTATATTGGGCTAGCAATATGATGGGTCAGACCACGTAAAGGCAATAACTTCTCTAGTCTAAAATATACTAGCTGGCCAATTGCAGATATTATATAGCAGTCTAGTCCCTTCTCATAATGTCAACAGTTTACTTCCAGATCTTTTTCAACTGAATTGAAATTCTTGTTGCATTAGTGGGATTGGGACTTTCAATGGATTTAATCATACTTCAACCAGGTCTTTAAAATTGTGATCCCGACTCTATAAGAGTGCACTAATGCCTCTTTTTATCCCTCTTTGGAATTTAGTATGCGTTCCATCTTGCGAAATAACAGGTACCGAAGAGATGCCCGCACCCTGGAGGAAGAGGAGGAGATGTGGTTCAACACAGATGAGGACGAATTGGAAGATGGAGAGCCAGTACTATTACCTTCTGATAAGTCAAAAAATGATGACGAAATCATGGATCATTTCGGCAAATTTATGGAGAGGAAAAAATGTATGAAAATCTGGCAATTAATGTTTCTTTCTGGTTTGCTTGACATCAAAGTACAAGTGTCTGTTAATCTGAGAGTATGTTCCAATTACAGAGTTTATTCAGGGCTATTTCTTTCATGGTTATGAATGTCCTGCTCTTGGTCATAGGCATGAATGAAAATATATTGAAAAATTGCCTGGAAATCTGGCCTTGCATCTCTAGGGGGGTGGTTGTGGAATTCATGGCACAATGGGTGAGATTGTGTTTTAAGACCATATGACATAGGAACAGATTTGGGCCATTTGGCCCATCAGATTTGCACTGCATTTCCATCCTGGCTGATTTGTTATTCCTCTCAACCTCATTCTCCTAGATTCCTCAACTATAAGAAACATCCTCTCCACATCCACTCTATCTATGCCTTTCAATATTCAATGGGTGTCAATGAGAATCACCCCTGCAGACCCAGAGCCATCAAATGTTCCTCATACGTACACTCCCAAGTGCAGTCTGACCAATGCCTTATAAAGCTTTAGCATTACACCCTTGCTTTTATATTTTATTCTCAAAATGAATGCTAACATTGCACTTGCCTTCTTTACTACTGACTCAATCTGCAAGTTAACCTTTATGGAATCCTGCACGAAGACTTCCAAGACCCTTTTTGGCTTCTGCTGGGCCTTGGCTTTGATTTTTTTTTAAACCCCAATCCTTTGACCACCTGTTAAAATCTGCACAGTAGCACAGTTAATCAAGTTAAAATGCCAGTGATCATTGTTTGCATTCAATTCCTGCCGCTGTCTGTAAGAAGTTTCTGTGTTTTACTGTGGGTGCTCAGATTACCTCCCATGTTCCTAAAGGTTATGGCTAGTGAGTTGTGGGAAATCCATTGACACTTGTGAGCTGCCCCAAGCTGCTCTCTGATTTGATTTGATGCAAAACAACACACTTCACTGATGTACATGTGACAGATAAAACTAAACTTTATCTTTGGGATGATTGACTATTGAGTCATGGGCAAGCAATACTGTTGACATCTATCAAACTGCACACATTAACACCTAAGAGTGGTAAGAGAATGGGGGGAAAATGGAAAGCAAGATATTGTAGAATGGAAGTTCCATTCTGAACTGTAAATGTAAAACCACAGATTACATCTCAAGTTAAATTTAATATGTTGAACCAAAGCTGAGGTCAGGCATACCAATGGCACAGATTATTGTAAGGGCCAATGTACTGAAAGGAATCTGATTAATACAGTGGTGGGAGGTGGGGTTTCTGATTCTGTCTTGGTTTAGAAATTCTCTAATGTCAGAGATTTTTCTTTTTGAAACCAGATTCAAGTTTGCAGTTCATTTTGAACATGAGTCTATTTTTGGCTTCATTGCTGCAATATCGGTCCTTGATCTGAATTGAAGATGGAGTTGATTTGTTCATTAATGGTCGTGGTTGAATTCCATTGTTAAATTTGTCTCGATTCTGTTTTGGGGAAATTCCTTAATATACATACAAATCCATGTTTTATGTATTAAGGTTGTAATTATTATTATGTAGTAAAGATGATACTGTAAGGTACTGTTGTAATTTTATTCCATTTAAATTTTGGACTTATCTTTTAGTGAAGGATGGAGATGAGAAGGAGGTCCTAACAAAGAGCACTCTGACAGGAAGACAGAGTCCCAGTTTCAAGCTCTCCTTCTCCAGTACCAGCAGCAGCAGCAGCAAGTCCAGCCTCACTAGCCAGTCAGCCTCAAGCAACTCACCTGGGTCTCCAGGCTCTCCGGGGTCTCCTGGCTCACCCGGAACAATTGCCAAAAGCACACCTCACATGGCAGCTATTACAACCAAGGTATATGTTGGATGTAAATGATTTCTTAAATCATGAAACTACTTCAGGCTGAATTACTACTACATTCTTATCGCTCATCTTGAATTGAAATTGGGGTTGACTCAGCAAAGGACAAAATGAAGAGGAAAGCCCCTGGGTGAAGACACTATCAATGGATTAACTGAAGTGTTACTAAACACATTATCTCTGAATCTTTAATCAGTGCTACTTGGGATTAATACTTGCTTGTCTATTGAGTTAATTTGTGTTTCTTTCTTTCAAATTATTGACTGAACAATGTCAACCAACTATGCATCCACTGGGTTAAGAAAAAGTGACTGCTCCGGTGACTAGACTTCAGAACTCTCAGGAATACAGGAGCAAAGATGGGCTGAATGGCCAACCTCATCCATAATTACAAATGAAACAGGCCCTTTGAAACACCACCTCAGTGCTGACCATCAAATCCTAGCTACATGAATCCCATTTACCAGTCCTTGGTCTGACCTGTGTGTTGGCAAATCAAGTGCTTGCAAAGACCGTTAAATGTTATGAGAGTCTCTACCTCCACCACTCCATCAGGCGCTTTGTTCCACCTGCCCTTTTGAGTGGAAAAAAATTCTTCCTCAGAAACCCTCTAAACCTCATACACCTTATCATAATGTATTCCTGAATGAGATGGTTCTAAGACCAGTGCTATATTTAATACAGTGGATTCTGATTAATTGGAACACATCAGGACCTGTACATTTTGGCCCAGTTAAGCAACTACCCCAGTTAACCAAAGTTTCATGGAAATAGTTAAATGGTAGTTTGACTTTTTAAAAAATAACTTTTTAACTGAGTTACAACTTAAGTATTTCAATGAAACAGAACAAATTAGAGCACTACCAATACTACTACAGTACTACAAAACTGTAATAATTCCTAATAGTTATTGACAGAGGAATTCGTCCAGTGTACATGTACTTTTGATTGACTGTAAATGAACAAAATCAGCACTGACACCTAGTACAGATAATGGACTGCCTTCATGCAATGCCTCGACAATTGCATCCTCCAAATCTTCATTTTCATGCAAGGTGATTGTCAATACCTTCAAATTCTTTGTGGTTCTAGTTCCTAACTTGTTTAAGTACTGAAATCATTTCATTTTTACTCCCAGCCATTTCTGGTATCTGCAAGCCTCAATGCTTGAAACCACACTGAGCAAAACAGTTCTGAATTCTCTTAAGGCTCATTTCTCGCCAAATATCAGTGTCAAAAATCACTGCTTTTGAACACTATCACACACAACTGACACTATTTAAAATCTGTTTGCTTCAAGTACAGTGTAGCCACACAATGGCCACACAAGTGTCCTTGTGCAGGGTTTCCTAAAGGTTAAT
This sequence comes from Mobula hypostoma, assembly GCF_963921235.1. Classification (NCBI taxonomy): domain Eukaryota; kingdom Metazoa; phylum Chordata; class Chondrichthyes; order Myliobatiformes; family Myliobatidae; genus Mobula; species Mobula hypostoma. The sequence continues at coordinate 28,751,674 of NC_086097.1, read as the reverse complement.
TTGCAGGTTGAGTCTGTGGTGAGGAAGGCAAATGCAATGTTAGCATCCATTTCAAGAAGACAAGAATATAAAGCAATGATTAATGTTGAGACTTTATAAAGCACTGGCGGGGCCTCACTTGGAGTATTGTGAAAGGATGTGCTGAAACTGGAGAGGGTTCAAAGGAGATTCACAAAAATGATTCCAGGATTGAACAGCTTGTCATATTAAGAGTTGATGGCTCTGAGCCTGTGTTTACTATAATTCAAAAAAATGAGGGGCAACCTAATTGAAACCTAGCAAAGGGTGAAAGGCCCTGATGGTGGATGTGGAGAGGATATTTCCTGTGGTGGGAGAGTCTATGTCCAAAGGACACAGAACAGAGATGAGGAGGAATTTCTTTAGCCAGAGAATGGTGAATCTGTGGAATTTGTTGTCACGGGCAGTTGTGGAGGCCAAGTCTTTGTGTATTTAAGGCAGAGGTTGATAGATTCTGGGTTGGTCAGAACATGAAAGGATAAGGGGGGAAGGCAGATTGGGGCTGAGAGGGAAAATGAATCAGCCGTGATGAAATGGCAGAGCAAACTTGATGGGCCATTGACCTAATTCTGCTCCTTTATGTTATGGTCTAAGTGCATACGACTGACGCTAGTTGGAAACTCTTCACCAATAGTCAATGTTCCGATTAAGTGGTATAGTGTCCCAAATAAGCAGCTGCCTAACTAACTGATGGCCCAATTAACCAGAATCCACTGTATTTACTAATAACTTTCATCAGATTTCCCAACACATGTTCAGAACAAATTTTGAGATTAGAATGATGTTTCTTGCGATGCAGTAACTTTTTATTTCTTGTCCAGGGTGGTCTAATCGGTCTTGTAGATTACCCAGATGACGATGATGAGGAGGAGGAAGAGGAGGAGGAAGATGGTGAGGAGAAAGAGCAGTCAGCACCTTTAACAAAGAAGTCCAGGCTTGGATCCTAATGATGATCCCTTTCAACCTTGCCCAGTGACTCTCACTGACCTGCAAAAATCACCAGACTCAAGGACAAAAAGGGTGTCTGAACCGTTGCCTCTCACAGATAAATGTACACGTGGAATTCTGCTGATCAAGTGCCAATCCATTGAAACGGGAAAGGATGCAAAAACAAAACGTCAGAACAAAGGAATTTGGACTTGTTCTTACCCATGTGTGTCCAGGCTTTGACCTTGCTCTACCCCCTTTCTCAGGGAAGGAAGAAACAAAAACAGCAGCTTATGAGGGTGGAGAGATCTTTGTTTTCTAGTGCTATGAAAAGTAGCACGACTGACTGGTTTTGGTTGAGTCTGTATCGGTGTGTTGGGTAGGTCTTTGGGAGCCTGGGAGAGCATGGTGTTATCCTGCAGTAATTTCTCCCTGGAATGCCAGCAGTTTTTCTCATTGTTGAAAGACTTCCCTTTACGTTGTATATTCAGGACATCGCTGATCCTGATGAAAGAAGGCATTTTAAAGGAACCTCTCTGGGGAGGGCTAAGAGTACACAAATTTTCTCTTTTTAACCTGTGATCTTTACAACTGCATAATTTTTTGAGAAATCCCCTTCATCCCTTCTGACTAAAAAGTGAATGGAATTTCTAGATGTGATCATTTTTGTTTCATATCTTACATTTTCTTCAATTTTTTTCTTGAGTGTACACTTAGTTGTTTAAGTATATTTGGGACCATTAAAAAATTCTTTGATGTAATGTATTTCTATCTGTTGTATGGAACCATTTAATGCGTGTATTTGTGGCGTGCTGATTTTTGCATTAATTGACATTAAGTTGTGAAGGATGGTTGGTCTTCTAAAAAGACCAGTATATGCCAATGTTTTGATGGTCTCAGGTATATTTTTTATTCGTTGAAATGGATGTAAAATTGGCATTTAACAAGTATAGAATTGTAGTAAATGGCTGATTTTTGGACTTCTGGGAGGTTTAGTTTCATTACTAGAGCTGTTTGTGACATACATGAATAATGTGAACAGGAATACAGACCGAAAACTTGAAATTTCATGGAAGACATGAGAAATGAAAGTCTGGCACACACAGAGGAAAACAGCAGCTGGGAATACCTTGGTTTGCAAAAGTCCTGTCTACAAATATTTGCTATTGCGCCATGGATGCTTTGTGACTTCAGTTTATGAATCTGTTCTTTATAATGAATGGCGTGATGCTCTCTGCCCAGAGGGCTACACTGTACCAAAGTATTATCACTCATTTCCTTTTTGATTTATTGGAATTTGACAGTATGTAATGTTTTACTTGTTTTATAATTTTAGTTCTGAGTTTTGAGCTTATTAGAATGTTAAATATTCTATATCACTGATAGCTTTCACAGACAGTACTTCAGACAGCAACTCTCAGAGCAACATTGTGGACAGGACTAGCCAGTTTTTTAAAAATTTAGAGATACAGCACATAACAGGCCCTTACTGATCTGTCTTTGGAATGTGGGAGGAAACTGTAGCAGCCAGAGGAATCCCATGCGTTTAGAGGGAAAACATGCCAACTCCTTACAGGCACTGGTGGGAATTGAACAGTTGGTGCTATAAAGTGATGTGTTAACCACTACGCATCATACCACTCCCATGGTCAGAAGTGCCCTAACCTGCACTGAACTTAACTGTTTGTCCTGGCCGCTGATCTCCCAGCTAAAGATGATGTCCATAGACCCCTGTAATAGCAGATTTTTAGAGCTGGCACCCATTATGTTCAGCAGCCCGCTGATCAGTGGTATATCTAGCACATTGTGGCCAACAGGAACAAAACTTGTCAAACTTTAGCAGTGGAAATTGCAGTCTGATGCATTAACGGAGGGTGATTTCCTTGAATCAGAAGAAGGCTAGGCTAACAGATTTGGAAGAGGTGCTTAAAATCAGTGTGACAAATGCACTTATCTCTACATATTTTCCCTCTACCATTCAGGGTCTCTGAGGTGACATCACTTGTACACCTGTCAGGGTCACCTTCTGTGCCCTTTGTGAGACCTGATGAAGATTGGAGGACCAGTTCATTGAGCATCTTTGCTTCGTCTTCTGCTAAAGGCAGAATCTCCCGGTGGCCACCCATTTTAGTTCAACTTCCCATTCCTACATGCATCCTCTATTGCTCGATGGGGCCGTACTTAGGCTGGAGGAGCAACACCTATTCCCTCTGGATAGCCTCCAAGCTGATGACATGAACATCTATTTTGCTAATTTCCTCTAATTACGGCCTCCTCTTCTCTCTTTTTTCCATTCCCCATTCTGGTTCCACTCTCACCTCTTCTCTTCTTCATCTACCCATCCCCTCCCTCTGGTGCCACTCCTTCCACTTCTTCTATGCTGCACTTTCCTCTCCTATTATATTCGTTTTTCTTCAGCCCTTCACCTTTTCCACCTATCACCTCACAGCTTTTCACTTCATTTCCCCTCCCCACCCACCATCCCTCTTACCAGCCAACTCGCACTTCTCCCCCCTCCCTCCTTCCCTCCACCTTTTTCTGGGTTTTGCCTCTGTAGATGCTGCCTGGCTTGCTGAGTTTCTCCCGGTTGCATGCGTGTGTTGCTTAAGATTCAGAATCAGAATCTCGTTTAATACCGCTGGCAATTGTCATGAAACTTGTTTTGCAGCAGCAGTACATTGCAGTACATAATTTTTTTGGTGGCTCAGTTGAATCCAGAATGAGAGAGAAGGCTAGTCACAGGTCTGTGAGTGAGATTTAGAAAGGAGTGTTCACGGGCTTTTGGTGTTTTCCAGTGGCTCAACCAAATCACTGTTCACTAGCAAGGGCAAATAAAAATAAGGCAGGGACAAGTGAAGTGGCCATTGTGTCAGTGAACCAGTGTTGGAGTGGGGAGGATTTGGCTCATCAGGCTTGGGTGAGGTAAGTATCTGGTATGTTTCTTTTTGTTTTCTTCAGTCTTCCTCTGTTAGCACATAGAGCAATGAAGATGGCTCCAGGGGCTGTGTTGTGTTCTTTGTGTGAGATGTGGGAATTCTGGCAGGCCTCCAGCCTCCCAGATATTCATATCTGCAGCTCCTCAGAGAGTGTGTTAAGGAACTAGAGCTGCAACTCAATGATCATTGGCTCGTATGGGATACTGAGAAGGTGATAAATAGGAGCTACAGGGAGATGGTCACTCCAAAGTTGCAGGAGGCAGGTACCTGTGTGACTGTCAGGAGAGGGAAATGAAATGGGCAGCAAATGCAGAGAAAGCTTCTGGCAGTTCTCAATAATATAATAATAATAATAATAACTCTAGTACTTCAGATACTGTGGGGGGGACAATGCAATGATCTACCAGGTGGGAACACTGTGGCTCAGAAGGGAAGGTGGGAGAGCGGATTACAGTGGTGATGGGGGATTCCGTAGTTAGAGGAGTAGACATGAGATTCTGTGAATGTGATAGAGACATTGTGATGGTATGTTGCCTCCCACGTGCCAGGGCCAGGGCTGTCTTGGATGGGGTCCACAGCATTCTTAAGGGAGAAGGTGAGCTGCCAGAAGTCTTGGTAGATATTGGCACCGATGGCATAAGTAGGAAAAGGGAGGAGATCCTGAAGAGCAAATTTAGGGAGTTGGGTAGAAAGTTGAAAAGCAGGACCTCCATGGTAGTAATCTCTGAATTGCTGCCTGTGCCACGCACCAGTGAGGGTAAACTGCAGTAAGTGGAATGAGTTGCAGTGTAACGGGGATGAAATGGAAAAGGGTGATGAATACAGGACTGGAAATGTATTTGAATGCATGCAGTTACAAAATAATGTAGATGATCTTGTAGCACAGTTGGAGACTAGCAGGTATGATGTGGGCATCACTGAGTCATGGCTGAAATAAGGTTATAGTTGGGAGCTTAATATTCAAGGGTAGATATTGTATCAAAAAGACAGGCAGGTAAGCAAAGGGTGTGTGCTGGCTCTGTTGGTTTAAAAAAAAATTAAATCCTTAGAAAGAGGTGACCTAGGATCAGAAGATGTAGAATCATTACGAGTAGAGTTAAGGATACTGCAAGGATAAAAACGACCCTGATGGGAGTTAAGTACAGGCCTCCAATTTTAGTCAGGATGTGGGGCTACAAATTAGAATGGGATTTAGAAAATGCTTTTCAAAAGGGCAATGTTACAATAGTTGAGGGGAATTTGGATAATTGGCAAATTTGGTTAGATTGGCAAAGTCACGATGCTGAGAGAATTTGTAGAATGCTGATGAGATGTCTTTTTAGAGCAGTTTGTGGTTGAGCCCACTTGGGGATCAGATATTCTGGGTTGGGTGTTGTGTAATGAACAGGAGCTTAAGATTAGAGAGTTTAAGATAAAGAAACCTTAGGAGGCATTGATCATAAGATGATAGAATTTATCCTGCAGTTTGAAAGGGAGAAGTGCTAAAGTCAGATTTATAAGTATTAATAGGCATCTATTAGTCTCGTGAGACCGTGGATTTGTGCCTTGGAAGGTTTCCAGGGCGCAGGCCTGGGCAAGGTTGTATAGAAGACCTGCAGTTGCCCATGCTGCAAGTCTCCCCTCTCCACGCCACCGATGTCCAAGGGAAGGACACTAGGACTGATACAGCTTGGCACCAGTGTCATTGCAGAGCAATGTGTGGTTAAGTGCCTTGCTCAAGGTCACAACACGCTGCCTCAGCTGATGCTCGAACTAACAACCTTCAGATCACTAGACCAACGCCTTAACCACTTGGCCACATGCCATACTTTTATCAGTATTACAGCAGCATGAGAGAGGAAATGACTGGCAGAGCAGCAATGGCTGGGAGCAATTCAGAAGGTGCAAGATAGATACATCCCATAGAAGTAGTAGCAACCTAAAGGCAGGATGACAACCATGGCCGACAAGGAAGTCAAAACCAACCTAAGAGCAAAAGAGGACATATAGCAAAACTTAGTGGGAAGTTAGAGGATTGGGAAGCTTTTAAATACCAACAGAAGACAACTTCCATAAGGAGCGAAACATAACATAAGAACACAAGAAATAGGAGCAAGAGTAGACCATCTGGCCCATTGAGGTTACTCTGCCAGATCATGGCTGATCTGGTCATGGATTCGTCTCCACCTACCTGCTTTTTCCCCATAAAGTTTAATTTGTCTACTATGCAAAAATCTATCCAACCTTGTCTTAAATATATTTATTGAGGTAGCCTCCACTGCTTCATTGGGCAGATAATTCCACAGATTCACCACTCTGCGAAAAAAGCAGTTACTCCTCATCTCTGTCCTAAATGTACTCCCCCAAATCTTGAGGCTATATCCCCTAGTTTAGTCTCACCTACCAGTGGAAACAACTTTCCTACCTCTATCTTATCTAACCCTTTCATAATTTCATATGTTTCTATAAGATCTCCTCTCATTCTTCTGAACCCCAGCGGGTGCAGACCCAGGCAACTCAGTCTCTCCTCATAGTCTAACCCCCTCATCTCTGGAATCAATCTGGTAAACCGCCTCCAAAGTCAATACATCCTTCCTCAAGTAAGGAGACCAGAACTACACACACAACTCCAGGTGCAGCCTCACCAGTACCCAGTACAGTTGCAGCTCTTAAATTCAACCCCTCTAGCAATGAAGGCCAACATTCCATTTGCCTTCTTGATAGCTGGCTGCACCTGCAAACCAACCTTCTGTGATTCATGCACAAAGCATTCCCAAGTCCCTCTGCACAGCAGCATGCTGCATTTACCGTTTAAGTAATAATCTTTCATTTTTTCCTTCCAAAGTGGATGACCTCACATTTACCAACATTGTACTCCATCTGCCAGACTCTTGCCCATTCACTTAACCCATCTTTATCTCTCTGCAGACCCTCCATATCTTCTGTACAATTTGCTTTTCCACTCAATTTAGTATCATCAGCAAACTTAGATACACTACACTCAGTCCCCTCTTCCAGATTGTTAATGTAAATCATGAACATTTGTGGGCCCAGCACTGACCCCAGCGGCACACCACTCGCTACTGATTGCCGACCAGAGTAACACCCATGTATCCCAACTCTGCTTTCTATTAATTAATCCTCTACCCATGCTAATACATCACCCCCAACCCTATGCATCCTTATCTTGTGGATAACTCTTTTATGCGGCACCTTATCGAATGTTCTAGAAATCCAAGTAAATAACATCTATTTGTTCCCCTCGATCCACTGTGCTTGTTATATCCTCAAAGAACTCCATGCTGTGTCTGCCTGATGGATCCGTTTCTTTCCAGATGCCTTGCTATTATGAAATATGAAGGTAAGCTTGCCAATAATATCAGAGGATACCAAAAGTTTTTGCAAATATATAAAGAGTAAAAGTGAGGTGAAAGTAGATATTGGACCACTGAAGAGGTATTAATGGGGGATAAGGAAATGGTGGACAAACTAAAGAAGTATTTTGCGCCAGTCTTCACTGTGGAAGACACTAGAAGTATGCCAGAAGTTTGAGAGTATAAGGGAGCAGAAGTGAGTACAGTTATTTTTACTAAGAAGATGCTTGGGAAACTGAAAGGTCTGAAGATAGATATGTCACCTGAACCAGATAGACTACACCATGTGTTCTGAAAGAGGTAGTAGCTGAAGAGATGGTAGAGGCATTAGTAATGATTTTTCAAGAATCACCAGATTCTGGCATAGTTCCAGAAGATTGGAAAATGCAAATGTAACTCCACTCTTCAAGAAGGGAGGAAGTCGGAAGGAAATTACAGGCCAGTTAGCCAGCTTAAGTGGTTGGAAAGATGCTGGAGTGAATTGTTAAAGCTGAAGTTTCGGGTACTTGGAGGCACATGCTGAAATGAACCAAAGTCAGCATGATTTCCTTAAGGGAAAATCTTGCATGACAACGACACCTGCAAGAAGTGCATCCAGCTGCAGCTCCTAACCAACCGCATTAGGGAACTGGAGCAGGAGCTGGATGACCTCTGGATCATTGGGGAGAGTGAAGAGTTTATAGATAGTGGCTTCAGGGAGGTAGTTACGCCAAAGGAGCAGCACACAGGTAATTGGGTTACCGTCAGGTGAGGGTAGGGGAAAGGGCAGGCAGAGCAGGGTTCCCCAGTGGCCATTCCCCTCAACAACAAGTATACTGATTTGGATACTGTTGAAGGAGGATGACTTACCTGGGACAAGCTGTGGCAGCCAGATCTCTGGCACTGAGTCTGGTTCTGCAGTGCAGAAGAGAGGGTGGAAGAAGAGGAGAGCGGTAATAATAGGGGGCTCAATAGCTAAAGGTACAGAAAGGACGTGGTCATGACAGAGACTCCCGGATGGTTTGTTGCCTCCCGGGTGCCAGGGTCAGGGATGTCTCCGATTGCGTGCAAAGCATTCTGAAGTGAGAGGATGATCAGCCAGATGTCATGGTACACATCGGTACCAACGACGTAGGAAGAAAGAGTGAGGAGGTCCTGGAGAGTGAGTATAGAGAGCTTGGTAGGAAGTTAAAAAGCAGGACCTCGAGGATGCTAATCTCAGGATTGCTACAGGTGCCACGTGCCAGTGAGGGTAAGAATAGGATGCTCTGGCGGATGAACCCATGGCTGTGGAACTGGTGTAGGGGGCAGGGTTTCAGATTTCAGGATTATTGGGACCTCTTCTGGGGCAGGTGGGACCTGTACAAGAGAGACAGGTTACACCTGAACTACAAGGGGACCAATATCCTTGTAGGGAGGTTTGTTAGTGCTACTGGGGAGGGTTTAAACTAGATTTGCAGGGTGATGGGAACCAATGTGCCAGAGCAGATAGTGGAGCAGGGGTGAAAGTAAATGATGTTAATGCAAAGTCACAAATAGAAGGGTTGTGTGTGGTGGTATTAATCTTCTGAGGTGTGTCTGTTTCAATGCAACGAGTATTGTGGAGAAGGCTGAGGAGCTGAGGACATGGATTGACACATGGAATTACGATATTATAGCCATTAGTGAAACTTGGCTGCAAGGAGGGGCAGGACTGGCAGCTTAATGTTCCAGGGTTCTGATGTTTCAGACGTGATCGAGGCAGAGGAATGAAGGGTAGAGGGGTGGCATTGCTAGTCAGGGAAAATATTACAGCAGTGCTCAGGCAGGACAGATTAGTGGGCTTGTCTACTGAGGCCATATGAGTGGAGCTGAGAAACAGGAAAGGTATAACCACATTAATGGGGTTGTATTATAGACCACCCAATAGTCAGCGAGAATTGGAGGAGCAAATCTGCAGAGAAATAACAGACAACTGCAGGAAACATAAAGTTGTGATAGTAGGGGATTTTAATTTTCCACATATTGATTGGGATTCCCATACTGTTAAAGGTCTAGATGGGTTAGAGTTTGTAAAATATGTTCAGGAAAGTTTTCTAAATCAATATATAGAGGTACCTACTAGAGAGGATGCAATATTAGATCTATTAGGAAACGAGTTAGGACAGGTGATGGAAGTGCGTATAGGGGAACACTTTGATTCCAGTGATCATAACACCATTAGTTTCAACTTGATCATGGATAAAGATAGATCTGGTCCTCGGGTTGAGGCTCTAAACTGGAAAAAGGCCAAATTTGAAGAAATGAGAAAGGATCTAAAAAGCGTAGATTGGGACAGGTTGTTCTCTGGCAAGGATATGATTGGTAAGTGGGAGGCCTTCAAAGGAGAAATTTTGAGAGTGCAGAGTTTGTATGTTCCTGTCAGGATTAAAGGCAAAGTGAATAAGAGTAAGGAATCTTGGTTCTCAAGGGATATTGGAACATTGATGAAGAGAGAGATGTATGACATGTATAGGAAACAGGGAGCAAATAAAGTGCTTGAGGAGTATAAAAAGTGCAAAAAAATACTTAAGAAAGAAATCAGGAGGGTTAAAAGAAGACATGAGGTTGCTTTGGCAGTCAAGGTGAAGGATAATCCGAAGAGCTTCTATAGGTATATTAAAAGCAAAAGGATAATAAGGGGTAAAATTGGTCCTTTTGAAGATCAGAGTGGTCGACTATGTATGGAACCAAAAGAAATGGGGGAGATCTTAAATGGTTCTTTTGTGTCTGTATTTACTAAGGAAACTGGCATGGAGTCTATGGAAATAAGGCAAACAAGTAGTGAGGTCATGGAACCTGTACAGATTGAAGAAGAGGAGGTGCTTGCTATCTTGAGGTAATTCAGAGTAGATAAATCCCCAGGACCTGTCTGAGTATTATCTTGGACCTTGAAGGAGACTAGTGTTGAAATTGCAGGGGCCCTGGCAGATATATTTAAAATGTCAGTATCTACGGGTGAGGTGCCGGAGGATTGGAGGATGGCTCATGTTGCTCCATTATTTTTAAAAGGCTCTAAAAGTAATCCAGGAAATTATAGGCCGGTAAGTTTGATGTCGGTAGTTGGTAAATTATTGGAAGGAGTACTAAGAGATAGGATCTACAAGTATTTGGATAGACAGGGACTTATTAGGGAGAGTCAACATGGCTTTATGCCTGGTAGGTCATGTTTAACCAATCTATTAGAGTTTTTCAAGGAGGTTACCAGGAAAGTGGATGAAGGGAAGGCAGTGGATGTTGTCTTCATGGACTTCAGTAAGGTCTTTGACAAGGTCCCACATGGGAGGTTAGTTAGGAAGGTTCAGTCACTAGGTATACATGGAGAGGTAGTAAATTGGATTAGACATTGGCTTAATGGAAGAAGCCAGAGAGTGGTAGTGGAGGCCTGTGACTAGTGGTGTGCCACAGGGATCAGTGCTGGGTCCATTGTTATTTGTCATCTATATTAATGATCTGGATGATAATGTGGTAAATTGGATCAGCAAATTTGCTGATGGTACAAAGATTGGAGGTGTAGTGGACAGTGAGGAAGGTTTTCAAAGCTTTCAGAGGGATTTGGACCAGCTGGGAAAATGGGCTGAGAAATGGCAGATGGAGATTAATGCAGACAAGTGTGAGGTATTGCACTTTGGAAGGACAAACTAAGGTAGAACTTACAAGGTAAATGGTAGGGCACTAAGGAGTGCAGTAGAACAGAAGGATCTGGGAATACAGATACAAAATTCCCTAAAAGTTGTGCCACAGGTAGATAGGGTCGTAAAGAGAGCTTTTGGTACATTGGCTTTTATAAATCAAAGTATTGAGTATAAGAAAACACAAACAATATTGAGTATAAGAGTTGGAACGTTATGGTGAGGTCGTATAAGGCATTGGTGAGGCCGAATTTGGAGTATTGTGTACAGTTTTGGTCACCAAATTACAGGAAGGATATTAATAAGGTTGAAAGAGTGCAGAGAAGGTTTACGAGGATGTTGCCAGGAGTTGAGAAATTGAGTTACAGAGAAAGGTTGAATAGGTTAGGACTTTATTCCCTGGAGCGTAGAAGAATGAGGGGAGATTTGATAGAGGTATATAAAGTTATGATGGGTATAGATAGAGTGAATGCAAGCAGGCTTTTTCCACTGAGGCTAGGGGAGAAAAAAACTAGAGGACATGGGTTGAGGGTAAAGGGGGAAAAGTTTAAAGAGAACATGGGGGGGGGGGTCTTCTTCACACAGAGAGTGGTGGGAGTGTGGAATGAGCTGCCAGATGAAGTGGTAAATGCGGGCTCACTTTTACCATTTAAGAAAAACTTGGACAGGTACATGGATGAGAGGTGTATAGAGGGATATGGTCCAGGTGCAGGTCAGTGGGACTAGGCAGAATAATGGTTCGGCACAGCCAAGAAGGGCCAAAAGGCCTGTTTCTGTGCTGTAATGTTCTATAGTTCTATGGTTCTATAACAAATCTGTCCTGTCTTTACAGGGACTGGTGAAGCAATTGGGCTGCAGTGCTTGTCAGAAATAATGGAAGTGAGCCAACTTTCTGTGAGGCAAAGTACACATCAGACCCTGTTGTCCCTTTGGTACTATAATCTTGCTCTGAGGTTTCAATTATATTTATTTGTTTGGATACAGCGTAGAATAGGCCCTTCTGCACCACCCAGCAGCCCCTGAGTTAACCCTAGCCTAAACACGGGACAATTTACAATGGTCAATTTGCCTACCAACCAGTAGATCTTTGGACCGTGGGAGGAAACCGGAGTAGATGGAGGAAAGCCACGTAGTCACAGGGAGAACATACAAACCCCTTACAGACAACGGTGGGAATTGAACCCGGTTTGCTGGTTCTGTAAAGCGCTATGCTAACCCACTACTGCACACTCACCAACAGGGTAGTCTGGGGGAGTGGGGGGTCTAAGGCCTCTGCATTTCAATTGTACCTGTAAGTCAGTGTACCATCTCTGTTTGTTTTCAAAAAGGGGAACTGCACTTGCAACCTGAGTCTGCAGTCTAGGATCTGCTGATAATGCGAGATTACTAGCATTTGCAGAATCTCGTGTTTAAAATCATGCATATTTTAGATCAGGGTTTCTCAACCGGGGCTCCATGAGAGGTTGTTTGGGGTTCTGTGAGAGATCATGATTTTTTAAAAGAACATTGTGTTTTGAACTTTGTGCGATGCTAGTGCTTGCAGTGGTGGGCAGTGACCAAGCAGCCCCATGAGAGGTGTCTCAGATCCAGTACGGCAGAGCACAGTAGGACCGCGTTTGAGTCCATTCTCAGTCGTTGACGCAATATAGGGGAGGGGGAGGCTCCCACCATTATTTGGTGAGTGCTGTATGACAACAAAGCTTGGGCTACTAAAATGTTACATCTGGTCAATCTTGCTGTATGCTTCTGAAACATGGACCATAACACTGGAACTCCAGAGAAACAGAAGCAACAGAATGCAAACAGGAGGAAACCTGCAGATGCTGGAATTTCAAGCAACACACATAAGAGTTGCTGGTGAACGCAGCAGGCCAGGCAGCATCCCTAGGAAGAGATGCAGTCAACGTTTCGGGCCGAAACCCTTTGTCAGGACTAACTGAAAGAAGAGCCAGTAAGAGATTTGAGAGGGGGAGGGGGAGATCTGAAATAATAGGAGAAGACAGGAGGGGGAGGGATGGAGCCAAGAGCTGGACAGTTGATTGGCAAAAGGGATATGAGAGGATCATGGGACAGGATGGGAATGGGACGTGGAATTAAAATGTGTGGCCACTGGGTGCACTTAACTTTCGCTACCTCCAACGGGATCCCACCACTAAGCACATCTTTCCCACCCCCCCTCTGCTTTCCGCCGGGATCGCTCCCTACACGACTCCCTTGTCCATTCGTTCCCCCCCCCCCACATCCCTCCCCACCGATCTCCCTCCTGGCACTTATCCTTGTAAGCGGAACACTGCTACACATGCCCTTACACTTCCTCCCTCACTACCGTTCAGGGCCCCAGACAGTCCTTCCAGGTGAGGCGACACTTCACCTGTGAGTCTGCTGGGGTGATATACTGCGTCCGGTGCTCCCGATGCAGCCTTCTATATATTGGCGAGACCCGACGCAGACTGGGAGATCGTTTCACTGAACACCTACGCTCTGTCCGCCAGAGAAAACAGGATCTCCCAGTGGCCACACATTTTAATTCCACATCCCATTCCCATTCCGATATGTCTATCCACGGCCTCCTCTACTGTAAAGATGAAGCCACACTCAGGTTGGAGGAACAACACCTTATATTCCGTCTGGGTAGCCTCCAACCTGATAGCATGAACATTCTCAAACTTCCGCTAATGCCCCACCTCCCCCTGGTAATCCATCCGTTATTTAATTATTTATATACACACATTCTTTTTCTCCTTCTATCCCTCTGACTATACCCCTTGCCCATCCTCTGGGCTCCCCCCCCCACCTTTTCTTTCTCCCCGGACCTCCTGTCCCATGATCCTCTCATATCCCCTTTGCCTATCACCTGTCCAGCTCTCGGCTCCATCCCTCCCCCTCCTGTCTTCTCCTATCATTTCGGATCTCACCCTCCCCCTCTCACTTTCAAATCTCTTACTAACTCTTCTTTCAGTTAGTCCTGACGAAGGGTCTCGGCCTGAAACGTCGACTGTACCTCTTCCTAGAGATGCTGCCTGGCCTGCTGCGTTCACCAGCAACTTTGATGTGTGTTGTTCGAAGCAACAGAAATGTGTTTTTTTTAGAAGAATGCTGAAAATATCATATAGAGGTAGGGTAACTAATGAGACAGTACTCCAACGTGCCCATACAAAAAGATCTTTAGTGAGAACATTAAATGAGAGGAAACTCCTGGGCCATGTCATCAGAAAGGGAGAAATAGAATACCTTACATTACAAGGCCGTATGCCTGAGAAACGCAGAAGAGGAAGGCAAAGTAGAAAATATATGGACACTGTGAAAGAAGTAACAGATCTGAGTGTGCGAGATATCATTGACGCTGTGAGGGATCGTTCGATGTGGAGAGCCATGATCGCCCAAGCGTGTAACGCGCAAGGCACATGAAGAAGAAGGAGGGGAGGACATCAGCTGATGAGCGTGAAGTGCATTTTCCGAGCATTGAATGAACTCGCCCAACTTGGGCTGTGACGTCAGCCATTCCCTCCCGAAACACCTCCCCCAACTTCCCCTCCACTCCACCAACAGATTTATGGGAGTGAACAAACTCTACCGGTGTAGTTGAAAATTAGAGGGAACTATTCATTCTAAAGAAGGAATTTTTATGTAGCGCAACTCGGGCGCTGGTCTGCCACTTTTCTGTTGTCGTAAATGTTGCAAAAGGTGAAATGTGTAGGTTAGAACTGAATTGTATTGTGAAGTTTTCGTATCTTTTGCATTTTTCTCAATTAGATATTTATTATGCCGTTAGTTTTTTTATATTTCATTATTGTGTGTTAGGACAAGATGCAGTATGAGAAATGAAAGCGGTTTCGCTCTGAAACAGTACAATAACTCAACATATTGATGACATGTCACATGATGCTGATCTATGCAGGTTGATGAGTCAACAGATTTCACCAATAGATGTCATGTTGTAGCATTTGTAAGATTTGTAAATGATGGTGTAATTCAAGAAAACCTTTCTGTTGCAAAGAGCTGCCTGAAACAAGCAAATGTTTTGTCCTCATATCTGGAAACAAAAGGTGTGTCTTGGAGAAACTGTGTTGACATCTGTACTGATGGTGCCCATCAATGGATGGATACAATGAAAGGTTTTGTTTCTCTTGCCAAACAAAAAGAAAGTTCTGATGTCACAACACTCTGCTTTCTTCACAGAGAGGTGCTGATGTTGAACACTCTTGGAGATGAAATGAAAAAAGTTCTGGATGATACTACAAAAATGGTTAACCTTGTTAAGCAAAGGCCAGTTGACTACAGAATGTTTTTAAAAAATATGTGAAAACCTGGACAAAGAGAACACCAATCTCCTGCTACGTACAGAAATCCAGTGGCTTAGCAGAGGAAGAGTTCTCAACAGGGTATTTGAGCTGAAAGGTGAATTGCAGGAGTACTTTCAAGAAAATAGTAAGCCAGCTTTTGCTGAGTTCTTTTCTATTTTAAATCTTTTTATTAATTATTATTGAGAATTAACAACAGAGAAAAATACATCAAAATAATCAAATAACATATCCATATGAAGAACAAGAGTAAAACTATCAGCCAGGCTGAATAATCAAAAAACAAAGTATTAAAGCTTTTTTTTTGGAAAAAAGGAAAGAAAGTGAAAAAGAAACCCTACTAACTAAAACAGAGAAAACCCCTGATAACTAAAAAAGGGTAAAACCCATTTGGAGCACAAACCCGGAGCTATGCGCCATACAAGCTTCCATAAAAAAAGACATCAAACCGCCAACCAAATCCATATACCCAAGCATCAGAAAAGGACCATCTGTATTAACTCAAGTCAAATGATAGTAGCGGGCAAAAGAACCCCACCTTTTCTCGAAGTCAAATTTAGGATCAAAAGTTCGACTTCTAATTTTTTCCAAACTAAGATATAACATCACCTGAGAGAACCATTGTATCAAAGTATCAGAGGCATCTTTCCATTTTAATAAAATAGCCCTTCTAGCCAATAATGTGACAAATGCAATTACGTATTGGTCAGATATAGAAATACCGTGAATATGTTGAGGAATTATACCAAACAAAACTGTCAATTTATTAGATTGTAAATTGATTTTTAAAGCTTTAGAAGTTGTAGAAAAAACAGATTTCCAAAATTGTTTCAATACAGCACACGACCAAAACCTATGTGTCAATATAGCTATCTCAGTTTTGCATCTATCACACTGACTATTTACATTAGGAAATACTTTAGACAATCTCTCCTTTGTCAAATAATAACGATGTACAATTTTAAATTGAATTAGAGTATGACTGGCACAAATCGAAGAAGAGTTAACCACCTTCAAAATTCGCAACCAATCCTCTGTTATCATATTAAGCTCTCTTTCCCAAGCTTGCTTAATCTTAAGTAAAGGATAATTATCCTGTTGTAATAATAAATTATAACTTTTCCCAATAAAACCTTCACTAAAGGGTTCATTTTTAAAATAATGTCTAACAGGTCAGAGTCTTGTATATATGGAAAATTACTTAAATATTCTTGTAAGAAATGTCTGACCTGAAGATATTGCAAAAAATGTGAATATGTGATAGAGTATTTAGTTACTAATTTCTCAAAGGACATCAATCGACCTTCTTAAAACAAGTCCATAAAGAAAAAAGTTCCTTTATTCCACCAAAGAGAAAAGGTAGGATCACTAGGTGAAGGTTTAAATAAATAGTTTCGATAAATTAAACTAAAAAGGTTAAATTTTTTAAGATTAAAAAACCTATGAAACTGGTACCAAATTCATAATGATTGATTAATCATAGGATTTATATTTAGAATAGAAATTTTAGCTAATTGTAGAGGTAAAGGAGCTCCTAATAATGAAGTTAAATGAAATTGTTTCACAATTTTCAATTCCAAATCAACCCAAGATGGTCATTCCTTTTTATCGGTCCAATATAACCAAGAACACGTATAATGTATATTAACCACCCAATAATACATTCTTAAATTAGGCAAAGTAAGACCTCCATCCTTTTTTAATTTTTGTAAATGACATTTTCCAATTCTTGGTCTTTTATTATTCCAAACAAAAGATGAAATAATAGAGTCAACCTGATCAAAAAACTTCTTAGTTAAAAAAATAGAAATGTTTTGAAATACATATAAAAATTTTGGTAAAATCATCATTTTAACTGCATGAATTCGACCTACTAACGAAAGTGTAAGTGGATTCCATCTAGAAAAAAATTGCTTCATAAAATCCACTAAGGGAACTAAATTAGCTCTGTAAAGGTCTCCATAATTTTTAGTGATGGTAATACCTAAATATTTAAAAGAATCTGTAACTTTTAGAGGAATGTCATCATATATAGAAGCGGAATCATTTTAAGGAAATAATTCACTTTTATGCAGGTTTAATTTATAGAAACATAGAAAATAGGTGCAGGAGTAGGCCATTCGGCCCTTCGAGCCTGCACCGCCATTTATTATGATCATGGCTGATCATCCAACTCAGAACCCTGCACCAGCCTTCCTTCCATACTCCCTGATCCCCGTAGCCACATCTAACTCCCTCTTAAATATAGCCAATGAACTGGCCTCAACTGTTTCCTGTGGCAGAGAATTCCACAGATTCACCACTCTCTGTGTGAAGAAGTTTTTCCTAATCTCAGTCCTAAAAGGCTTCCCCCTTATCCTCAAACCGTGACCCCTCGTTCTGGGCTTCCCCAACATCGGGAACAATCTTCCTGCATCTAGCCTGTCCAATCCCTTTAGCATTTGATACGTTTCAATCAGATCCCCCCTCAATCTTCTAAATTCCAACGAGTACAAGCCTAGTTCATCCAGTCTTTCTTCCTATGAAAGTCCTGCCATCCCAGGAATCAATCTGGTGAACCTTCTTTGTACTCCCTCTATGGCAAGGATGTCTTTCCTCAGATTAGGGGACCAAAACTGCACACAATACTCCAGGTGTGGTCTCACCAAGGCCTTGTACAACTGCAGTAGTACCTCCCTGCTCCTGTACTCGAATCCTCTCGCTATAAATGCCAGCATACCATTCGCCTTTTTCACCACCTGCTGTACCTGCATGCCCACTTTCAATGACTGGTGTATAATGACACCCAGGTCTCGTTGCACCTCCCCTTTTCCTAATCGGCCACCATTCAGATAATAATCTGTTTTCCTATTTTTGCCACCAAAGTGGATAACTTCACATTTATCCACATTAAATTGCATCTGCCATGAGTTTGCCCACTCACCCAACCTATCCAAGTCACCCTGCATCCTCTTAGCATCCTCCTCACAGCTAACACTGCCGCCCAGCTTCATGTCATCCGCAAACTTGGAGATTCTGCATTTAATTCCCTCATCCAAGTCATTAATATATATTGTAAACAACTGGGGTCCCAGCACTGAGTCTTGCGGTACCCCACTAGTCACTGCCTGCCATTCTGAAAAGGTCCCGTTTATTCCCACTCTCCATCCACATCAATACCTTACCCCCAAAACCGTGTGCTTTAAGTTTGCACACTAATCTCCTGTGTGGGACCTTGTCAAAAGCCTTTTGAAAATCCAGATATACCACATCCACTGGTTCTCCCCTATTCACTCTACTAGTTACATCCTCAAAAAATTCTATGAGATTCGTCAGACATGATTTTCCTTTCACAAATCCATGCTGACTTTGTCCGATGATTTCACCGCTTTCCAAATGTGCTGTTATCACATCTTTGATAACCGACTCCAGCAGTTTCCCCACCACCGACGTTAGGCTAACCGGTCTATAATTCCCCGGTTTCTCTCTCCCTCCTTTTTTAAAAAGTGGGGTTACATTAGCCACCCTCCAATCCTCAGGAACTAGTCCAGAATCTAACGAGTTTTGAAAAATTATCACTAATGTATCCACTATTTCTTGGGCTACTTCCTTAAGCACTCTGGGATGCAGACCATCTGGCCCTGGGGATTTATCTGCCTTTAATCCCTTCAATTTACCCAACACCACTTCCCTACTAACATGTATTTCGCTCATTTCCTCCATCTCATTGGACCCTCTGTCCCCTACTATTTCTGGAAGATTATTTATGTCCTCCCTAGTGAAGAGAGAACCAAAGTAATTATTCAATTGGTCTGCCATGTCCTTGCTCCCCATAATCAATTCACCTGTTTCTGTCTGTAGGGGACCTACATTTGTCTTTACCAGTCTTTTCCTTTTTACATATCTATAAAAGCTTTTACAGTCCGTTTTTATGTTCTCTGCCAGTTTTCTCTCATAATCTTTTTTTCCCTTCCTAATTAAGCCCTTTGTCCTCCTCTGCTGAACTCTGAATTTCTCCCAGTCCTCAGGTGAGCCACTTTTTCTGGCTAATTTGTATGCTTCTTCTTTGGAATTGATACTATCCCTAATTTCCCTTGTCAGCCACGGGTGCACTACCTTCCCTGATTTATCCTTTTGCCAAACTGGGATGAACAATTGTTGTAGTTCATCCATGCAATCCTTAAATGCTTGCCATTGCATATCCACCATCAATCCTTTAAGTGTCATTTGCCAGTCTATCTTAGCTAATTCACGTCTCATACCTTCAAAGTTACCCCTCTTTAAGTTCAGAACCTTTGTTTCTGAATTAACTATGTCAATGTCCATCTTAATGAAGAATTCCACCATATTATGGTCACTCTTACCCAAGGGGCCTCTCACGACAAGATTGCTAATTAACCCTTCCTCATTGCTCAAAACCCAGTCTAGAATAGACTGCTCTCTAGTTGGTTCCTCGACATGTTGGTTCAAAAAACCATCCCGCATACATTCCAAGAAATCCTCTTCCTCAGCACCTTTACCAATTTGGTTCACCCAATCTACATGTAGATTGAAGTCACCCATTATAACTGCTGTTCCTTTATTGCACACATTTCTAATTTCCTGTTTAATACCATCTCCGACCTCACTACTACTGTATCCTGAAAACAAACCAAATTCATTTAATAATTTCAATAAGCTAGGAATAGATTCTTCGGGATTCGAAACATAAACCAAAAGATCATCCGCAAAAAGGGATATCTTATGAATAGTCCCATTTATAGAAATTCCTTGAATATTTTAGCTTCACGAAGTGCAATAGCCAAGGGTTCCAACATCAGGTTAAATAACAGAGGACTTAACGGACATCCTTGTCTCGTACCCCGGGAAAGTTGGAAAAAGGGGGATCTAGAGTTATTAGAGATAACAGTGGCAATAGGTCTTTTGTATATCAATCTAATCCATTTATTAAAATTAGTACCAAAGCTAAATTTCTCTAAAACTTTAAATAGATATTTCCATTCAACTCTATCAAATGCCTTTTCAGCATCTAGAGAAACCATACATTGGGGAGTCCTAGAAAGGGATGAGTATATAATATTTAACAATCTCCGAGTATTAGAAAAAGAATAACCGCCTTTTGTAAAACCCGTTTGATCCTGAGAAATAATTTTAGCTAGTATATTCTCCATCCGATTAGCCATTATTTTTGAAAGAATTTTGGCATCCACATTTAATAATGAAATAGGTCTATATGAAGCACAATCAGTAGGGTCTTTATCTTTCTTAAGAATTAATGCTGAGTTCTTTTAAGATGAAAATGGCTGCGGAAACTAGCCCACTTAGCAGACATTTTTCATCATATGAACCCGTTGAACAAGTCTCTGCAAGGCACTGGAGAAAATATTTTGACTTCAAGTGACAAGATTCTTGGATTTAAAAGGAAACTGAATCTTTGGAAAAATCATGTTGCAAAAGGAAATCTTGAAATGTTTCCACTGCTGGTTGGGCTTGGGAGTGAGGAGGGATAGCAGAAAATCTCGAGTCTTATTGAAAACAGAAATGTATTATGTTTGCCTAATGAGTTTTTAAAATTAATGAAAGGGAAAGAAAAAGATCAATTTCAAGAAAAGTAAGCTAACCTTAACTACCTGTTTTTTTTTCAAGAAAGGTTGGCTAAAAATTCATTCTCTACTCAAAAGAGCATTGACAATTATTTTGTATTATTATACCTATAACTTGCTGATCACACTAACGCCGCGTGAGCTGCAGATATAATCATTTCTAAACAGTGGTTCCCTGAGACCTGAAAATTATTTCAAGTGTTCCTCCAGGGCAAAAAGGTTGAGAAAGGCTGTTTTAGATGTTTTAGCAGAGGTTTACCAACTCTATTTTTCCAATGGATAATTACAATCTGGAGGGTAACTCATGGATATAAATGTAAGCTCTTTGTACAATAATAAAAAGAGTAAACATCGGAGGGATTAAGGAAAAAGAGCAGGAACACCAGATTGATCTTCTTTTAAGCCTATGGATCAAGCGACCTCATACAGTGCAGCATTAACTTGTGATCAAGACATTACAGTCTACAGCCATAAACTTGCAAACAGTTAATTTAGTGATGATTATTGGGTCATTGATCATTGGGAATATAAGCCTCAGAATTATTCTAACAAGGGAAAGCTCAAGTTCAAAATTGAATTAGCTTCGCTCTGTATGAGCACCGTGTCCAAGAGCCATAATTTGAATGTATTGCTATGCAGCAATTTTTGCTGTTTTAGAACCTGTGGCAACATATTTCTTCATAGTAGTAAGAAGTAATGGTTAATGAAACTGCAGTGCTTCCATTCCACAGGGTGTCCACAACAGTGAGCCATTGTTCAGTGTGCCAGTGTAAATATTGGATCATAGGGGCATAATGCTAAGGTGATTGGTGGAAAGTATAGGGTAAATGTCAGAGGAATATTTTAAAAAAAAGGGAAGTGTTTCCACAAGGCTTGGTTAGCCATGGAGCAGACAAGATTCATTTGAGGTGGAAGTAATTGTCATACAAGGAAAGATTGAGTAGATCAGACCTGTGGGGGTCAGAAGATGCTGAAGCATCAAAGACTCTGAAAAAGCTTAGCAGATAAACACTGAGAGGATGTTCTGCCTGATCTCTCACAAGGAGCACGAATCAGGATTGAAAGTAATGACCTGTGTAATAGGTCACAGACCATGATGACTGGAGAAATGCATGTAAGTAAACTCAGGAGTAGCAGAATATTTGATAGAGATCTACAAGATAATATCAAGTGGACAGCCAAGTTGACTTCCTAGGGCAGAAATGGCTAATATCAGGGGACATATTTTTAAGGTGATTGGTTAAGAAAGTATAGGAGAGGTAGGTTTCTTGCACAGAGTGGTGGATGCATGGAATGAACTTCCAGGGGTGGTGGTAGAGGCAGATACATTAGGGACATTTAAGACCACACTTGGAATGTTATATGTTCAGTTCTGGTTACCTCATGGTAAGGATGTGGAAGATTTAGAGAGGACATAAAGGAGATTTACCAGGATGATGCCTGGATTAGGGAACATGTCTTATGAGGATAGGTTGAGCGAGCTAGTGCTTTTCTCTTTGGAGTGGAAGATGGGAGGTGATATGATAGACTTGTACGAGAGGTGTGACCTCATTGGAACCTATTAAATATTGAAAGGCCTCAACAGAGTGGATGTGGAGAGGGTGTTTCCTATAGTGGGGGAGTCTAAGACCAGAAGACACAGCCTCAGAATAGAGGGGCATCATTTTACAACAGGGATGAAGAGGAGTTTCTTTAGCCAGAGAGTGGTGAATCTGTGGAATTCATTGGCACAGGTAGCTGTGGAAGCCAAGTCGTTGGGTATGTTTGAGACAGAGGTTGATAGATTCTTGATTAGTCAGGGTATGAAAGGATACGGAAAGAAGGCAGGAGATTGGGGCTGAGAGGGAAAATGGATCAGCCATGATGAAATGGCATAACAGGCCTGCTAGGCCTAATGGCCTAATTCTGCTCCTATATCTTATAGTCTTATGGTATTGTGACAAGAGGCATAGTTCAAGAGGATAGCCAGAAACTTTTTCCTAGGGCGGAAATAGCTAACAAGATGAATCTTAATCTTAAGGTGATTGGAGGAAAGTATCACGTACTTTCAGAGGTAGGTTTTTCTTACCCAGCGTGGTTGGTGCACGGAACATGCTGCCTGGTATAATGATAGAAGCAGATATGTTGGGAATATTTAAGAAACTCTTAGGCATATGAATAAAAGAAAAATGGAGGGGTATGGCGAAAGGAAGGGTTGACAGGTTGATACAACATTGTGAGCCAAAGGGCCTGTACTTTTCCAGGTTCTAACATTGAGGAATGTCCTCACAGAGGTCATTAAATTAATGAAAGGATTTTATAGATGGATACAAAGCTGACAGCTTCCAGAAGACCTTAACATTAGTCACTAAGAAATTCATGAATGAATGCAAAAGAGTCTTCTTTTTCCAAGGAGAGGTGAGAATGTAGATCTCATTCCCACAGCAAATGATGAATCAAGGCTGGACAAACACAAGAGGGAGAAACGACCGGAGGGTTGCACTGCTGATGGGGGTTGGTGGGATAATTGGCCACAGTGGAACAAAGGGATCTGGAATACCGATCCATAATTCCATGAAAAGGATGTCACAGGTAATCGGGTGAGAAACAGAGCTTTTGGCACATTGGCCTTCATAAATCAAAGTATTGAGTACAGGAATTGAGATGTTATGTTGAATTTGTATAAAACATTGGTGAGGTCAAATTTACAGTATTGTCTGCAACCGAAGAAAAGTTATCAATTAGAACATAGAACACAACAGCACAGTACAGGCTCACGATGTTGTGCCGACCTTTTAACCTACTAAGATCAATCTAACCCTTTCCCACTTACTTCTAGAACTTACTGCACACCACATGAGCCACTGAACTGTGTGTAGCTGGAGCGACATTTGGAAAAAAATGTGAATTGGAGCAGTCAGGACATTCTGCACACCATAGATTGTGGGGTAATTAGGCAAGGGCCAATAAAAAGAGGTTAAGTTTAAGTGGAGCGGCCATTGTATGAGTGGGCCAGTGTTAGAGTGGGCATGCTAAGGCTTTAGCTCATAGAAACTTAAATGGGCATTTTGAGTCTCTTTCTTTCTTTCCTTCCTCCCTCCCTCCCTCCCTCACTCCCACAAGTTAAAGCAGTGGGAATGCTAGGCAGACTAGTGGAAAGCTCCTCTTGCGAGATGTAGGAAGGTGGGAGACCTTCAGTGTCCCTGATGACTACACCTGTGAGAGGTGCATCCAGCTGCAGCTTCTTACAGATGGTTATGGAATTGGAGCTGGATGAACTCTGGATCATTTGTGAGATTGACAGGCAATACAGGAGATAGTTAACTTGGGTGCAGGGCACAGATGACTGTCAGGAGGGGGAAAAGGGATAGGCAGCAAGTGCAAGGTACCTCCCTGGCCATTTCCCTCAATGAAAGGTGTACTGCTTTGGATACTGTTGGGGGAGGTGGGAAATGACTTACCAATGGAAAGCTGCAGTGACCACATCGGGGTCTGGCTCTGTGGCTCAGAGGAAAGGGGGATAGGAGGTGAGCTGTAATGGTAGAGGATTCAGTAGTTAGGGGAACATACAGGAAGTCCTGTTTACCAGTGTTGGGCTCAATTAGCACTGAAGTGGATTAAGTGATTGTATCTAAGAACATTTGACCACAAAGTGTTCTTTTTTTTGGGGGTAGTTTTGATGACCAGTTTAAAGAAGGGGATCTTCCCCTCCCCCCCATCCAATCCTGATGAAGGGTCTCATCCCAAAATGTTGCCTGTATTTTCCTCTCCATAGATGCTGCCTGACCTGCTTAGTTCCTCCAGCATTTTCGGTGTGTTGTTAAAGGAAGGGATGTTCAGTAAAGGGAGGCTATGGCAATAACTCTCTGAGCTAAAGAAGAAATGTAAACTGGGTTGCGTGAGACCTGAACTGAAAGGGAATAGAGAGCACAAAAGATGGAGCAGGAGGAGAGGACAGCACACTAGATTGAAAACTGTAGGGAGGAGTTTTCTGTGTATTTCAGTAATATTGAGTAATGTAAATATTGTTTGATTAAGCATTCTTTGTTTACATAATTCATTACGGGTTATATGTAAAAGTACATGAATGCCATATGTCATTATGTCACCATGTCGTAAGTGCACACCTCACTAAAGTAAAAATGAAACTAGAGTACACGTTATTCCCGGCTCCATGATTTTCTTTTGATTAGTTTTATGTTTTAAAGATGTAAACATAACAAACACCATTTTCTCTACCTTCTGGTAATTTCTCCTTCCTTCCCTTCTATTTTTTTTTCCCATCCCCACTTCTGGTTACCCTCTCACCTATTCTTTTCTTCTCAACTTCCTCTGCTTAACCCTCCTCCATCACTTTTTCCCCATGGTCCACTCTCTGCTCCGATCAGATTTCTGCCTCTGTAGTCCTTTACCTCTGCCACCTATCAACCCCCGCTTCTCACTTCATCAGCATTACCCACCCACCCACCTTCCCCGTCACCTGGTTTCACCGATCCCCTGCCAGCTTGTAATCCTCCTCTTTCTCCCTTTTCCCTACCCCCCACTTTCTTATTCTGGCTTCTTCGTGCTTCTTTTCCCAGTCCTGCCTGAAACATCGACTGTTCCTTCCTTCCAAAGATGCCATCCAGGTCTCGTGTCTATTTCTTACAGCTACTGTCAGGCAGGGGTTCAAAAAAAAGGGTTGAAGCTTCAAGTGTTCATTTTATTGTCAAAGTATACATGTGGAGTACAATCCAACTCTGATATAGCCATGACTTACAGAAAAACCATGGGAGTCTTTGAAAGAGAAGTCATTAACCCCCACCCCAACCTGCATGAAAAAGAGAGAGACAAAACTCACTAACCCCAAACCCCACCAACCCATACCTCAGATCGCCCACAAGGAAAATGACAGCTAGAACATCAAACCCCAAACCCCTATCCCCTCCCTAGCACAAAAACTAACATATCGCCCACCCGGAACCCCAAAACCCCCAACCCTCCAATTGGCAACAAGAAAGACAGAAAACTGAAGGAGACTGATATGAGCTACAATCCAATAATCACATCAAATCTTAGAATTTTGGAAGTATCTTCCTGTTCAGCATCGAGGAGAGCTACAGATCAAACATGGTCCTTCTGTGGCAAGCAACCACTGATCCCGTGGCCTCACGGCCTTCTCCCATCAGCATCAAGGAGAGCCACCACTTGAACTCAGTCCTTCCATGAAGAGCGACCACTGATCCCATGGACTTGCCCACACGCTGAACTCCTCTGTGCTTCATCTTCCTCGAAGCTTCGAATTGGAGTCGATCATGGCCCTGTGACCCATCTCTGATCTTCTCCACGAGGCATCTGGTGTTCGCAATCCTCTCCTGGAATCTTCTCGAGGACAGCAGACCACCAGATCATTCATTTGCACTCCAAACTGCACGTCACAGGTCTCAACATTTTCCAAAAAAACACATACAACACAAAAAGAACAAGCAGAAGTCACAGAAAAGTGGAATAATTGAGATGATTGGCTACATGAAAGCTGTTTGAAGTCTGATGCCTGAAGTCCCACACCAAAAAGCTGCCAGATGGATTACGTTCCTACAAACTTCACCCTCAGTTTTAACCATGTGAACCTGTCGGTATTTGGAAGGATCTCGGTGTCCTCGGATGTTTTGGGCTGATATTAATCAATCAAACCACCTGGACGTAGTTGCAGGAATTGGAATTGAAGGTACAGTAGCATCACAGTTAATGTCACACACACAGTGCCAGCGATCAGAAGATTGGAATTCAATTTCCGACAATGTCTGTAAGAAGCTTGTACGTTCTTCCTGAGACCACCTGGGCTCCAGTTTCTTTCCACGCTCCAAGGACGTATGGGTTAGTAAGTTGTGGGCATGTTATGTTGGCCTTGGAATCATGGCAACACTTGCAGGCTGCCTCCAGCACATCCTTGGTCAGTGTTGGCCATTGACACAAATGATGCATTTCACTGTACGTTTCAATCTATGTGTTAACAAATCCTTATCTTTAAATCTTTGGTTTATTATTGTGACAAGATGGAGTGAAAAGATTTTGTTTGTGTGCCATCCATACAGATCATTCCATACTTTGAGGGAGTAGAAGAAGGAATGCAGAATGCTGGATATCACGTTGTTACAGAGAAAGTGCAGTGCAGATAAACAAATGCACAAGGGTCACGATGAGATGGATTGGGAGATCAAGGGCCCATCTTGTTGCAGAAGAAGTCCATTCAGTCGTCTTGTAATAGTGGCATAGAAACTGTTTCTAAGCTTGGAGGTATGTACTTTCAGACTTCTGTATCTTCTGGCCAGAATTTAATGCTTCCTTTTCTTCATCTCCCCATAGCTGAAACACATACACCGTCCTTTATGTAGGGGACCGATCCTGTTGTTGCCTCAATTGTACCCTGTGTTCTACAGGAAGTGTCTTTCTCCAAGTGGTTTGGAAGATCATGAGGAAGGCTAAAGGGGCCAAATGGCCTACGCCTGTTTCACTTCTGGAGAAAGAAGAGGGAGTGTCTCGGCTTGGGCATCACCAAAATCAACAAGGTCATATTTGTTATGTGCACAAGCAACTGCCCACACATGTGAAATGAAAAGAAACCACCAGGGGTGATTGACAAGTTCGTGGCCTAAGGTAGAAGGAGTCAATTTTAGAAAACCTAGCACATTTATTTTTCAACATAGTCCCCTCCTACATTTACACACTTAGTCCAGCGGTCGTGGAGCAAACGGATCTTGGACCTCCAGACCAGAAAGTGTCCACAGCAGGGGTGATTGATAAGTTCGTGGCCTATGATAGAAGGAGATAAGTTATACAACTCTCGTTATATGCACGTACAGTTCAACTCTTTGAGTGAGTATGCAGAAAGTTTGAAGTTAATAACTCATGAAGTTAATAAAACAAGTGAGAGGAGTGGAAAGTTCAAAGTAAAATTTATTATCAAAGTTCTATATGTTCAAGTTTAATTGTTATTCACTCATATACATGAATGCAGCCAAACGAAACAGTGTTCTTGTGGAGCCAACGTGTTAAACACAGTACCAACGGTCACACACAGCACATATAATCATGATAGCAGAAAAATTTAGTCACAAAAAATATAGCCTGTGTCCCTGAGTGTTGTGGGATGTTGTCCTGGAGCCACGTTTCTGCAAGAACTAGCATGCAGCCCTTCTCATTTTCTTGCAGGCACTTACAGGAAAATAAATAAATATTTATGGAAAAACTCTACATCAATGAAGACTGACAACCAAAATGTACAAAAGAAGAAAAACCATGCAAATAACAAAAAGGTAAATAAAACTGAGAACTTGAGTTTTAGAATCCTTGAAAGTGAGACTCTTGGTTGTGCAGTCTGTTCAAGAAGAAGACTAACTGTGCAAATAAAAAAACTCCAAGAACATAAACTGAAGGCACAGACCGAGAGAGGGGAAAAGGTTAAAGGGGTGCAAGAGGATAACGAACATGGGATACAGGAGAAAGAGTCCGGCTCTAGATCCACCTGTGGTTGTAGTGCAGGCTATGCCCTGCAGATGGCGTGCCTGTCACACTGAGGGTACCAGGCATCCTGCGTCCTACAGGACAAACACACCAGGTCCTGATGAAGGGACTCAGCTCGAAACATCAACTGTTTACTCTTTTCCACAGGTGCTGCCTGGCCTGCTGAGTTCCTCCAGCATTTTGTGTGTGTTACTTGGATTTCCAGCATCTGCGGATTTTCTCGTGTTTTTGAACACACACAACGTGACGGAGGAACTGATGAGGTCAGGCGGCATTATGGAGGAAAATAAACAGACACCATTTCGGGCTGAGACCCTTCATCAGGGAAGGAGGTGACAGAAGCAGAAGGAAGCCCCCCTTCCATTTCAGCACTGATGAAGAGTCTCAGTCCGAAACATAACTTAATCAGGATCAGGTTTAATATCACTGGCATGTATTGTTCTGTGGCAGCAGTACCATGCAATACATAATAATAAATTACAATAAGAAATGTATACTGTATATAAAGATATATTAAGTAAGTGCAAAAAGAGAGGGGAAAATTACTGAGGTAGTGTACACGGGTTCACTGGCTAGTCAGATAATCTAGTGGTAGGGTGGAAGAAGCTGTTCCCAAAATTCTGAGAGTGTGTCTTCATGCTCCTGTACCTCTTCCTTGACTATAGCAATGAGAAGAGGGGTTGTCCTAGGAAATCGGGAGGGGGGACTTCCTTAATGATAGAGCTGGCTGAGTTTGCAACTTCCTGCAACTTTTTCTAATCCTATGCAGTGGCCCCTCCATGCCAGACTATGATGCAACCAGTCAGATTGCTCTCCACAGTGCATCTGTAGAAATTTGCTAGAGTCTTTGAGTCT
This sequence comes from Mobula hypostoma, assembly GCF_963921235.1. Lineage (NCBI taxonomy): Eukaryota > Metazoa > Chordata > Chondrichthyes > Myliobatiformes > Myliobatidae > Mobula > Mobula hypostoma. The sequence goes on along the minus strand of NC_086097.1, from coordinate 28,722,591 downwards.
ATAGTCAACCTCTTAATGAAATGTAGCCGCTGCCGTGCCCTCTTTGTAATTGCATCAATACGTTGGACCCAGGATTGATCTTCAGGGATGTTGACTCCCAGGAACTTGAAACTGCTCCCCCTTCCCCTGCTGAACTTTCAGTGTGTGCTCTCTGAACTTCCCCTTTCTGAAGTCCTCAATGGATTCCTCGGTCTCACTGACGTTGTCGTTGCAACACCACTCAACCAGCTGAGGTGCTGTATCTCACTCGTGGAAGCCTAATCACCGGCACCAGAAACTCTGCACACAATAGTTGTGTCGTCGGCAAATGTATAGATGGTGTCTGAGCTGTGTCTAGCCGCATAATCATGGGTGTAGAGAGGGCAGAGCAGTGGCCTAAGCACATATCTTTGAGGTGCACAAGTGTTGATTGCCAGCGAGGAGGAGATGTTATTTCTGATATGCACTGACTGTGGTCTCCCCCGATGAGGAAGTCAAGGATCCAGTTGCAGAGGGAGGTACAGAGGTTCTGGAGTTTGTTGATTAGTACTGAGTGTATGATGGTGTTGAACTCTGAACTGTAATCAATAAACTGAAGCCTGACAAAGTTGTTGCTATTGGCCAGGTGATCCAAGGCCAAATGGAGAGCCAGTGAGATTGCATCCACTGTAGACCTATTGTGGCAACAGGTAAATTGCAGTGGGTCCAGGTCCTTGCTTCGGCAGGAGTTGTCTCTGGCCGTGACCAACCTCTCAAGGCACTTCATCGCTGTAGATGTGAGAGCTGCTGGACAATGGTCACTGAGGCAGCTCACCCTGCTCTTCTCGGGCACTGGTAAGATTGCCGCCCTTTTAAAGCAGGCGGGAACCTGTAACTGCAGCAATGAGAGATTAAAGATGTCTTTGAACACTCCCTCCAGTTGATTGGAACAGGTTTTCAGAGCCCTACCAGGTACACCATCGAGGCTTGTCGCCTTGTGAGTGTTCACAGTCTTAAAAGATATTCTGATATCAGCTTCACAGAGACGGAGATCACAGTCACCAGGTGCAGCAGGGATTTGCACAGGTGTAGTTTTATTCTCCCTTTCAAAGCGAGCACAAAAGGTGTTGAGTTTATCTGGGAGTGAAACATCACAGCCAATCATGACGTTAGGTTTTACCTTGTAGGAAGTAATTGCCTGCAAATCCTGTCAGAACTGACGTGCATCCGATTCAGTTTCTAACTTCAATCAGAGATGTTTTCTTGCTCTTAAAATAGCTTTCCATAGGTCATAACCGGACTTCTTGTTTAGTTCTGGATCACCGATTTTGAATGCCACAGATCTAGCCTGGTTCATCCACGGCTTTTGCTTTAGTATGTCCAGTATGTTCTCAAAGACACACGCTTGTCCACACTCAAAGTTAATGACAACTGTGGCGTATTCATTCAGATTTGAAGAAGGATCCCTGAAGATTGTCCTGTCCACTGATTCAAAGCAGTCCTGTAGGTGATTTTCCACCTCCCTTGACCATACCTTTGTGGTCCTCCCGTCCTCACCACTGGAGATGTGGCCCCCTGTCTTTGCCTGTATGCTGGAAGTACAAACATGTAGAAATACAGCCCAGTGATTGGACTTGCCGAATTGCAGGCATTGTATGGCACTGTAAGGATTTCTGATGGTGGTGTAACATGGTCAGATTTGTTGACTCCCTGGTTCTGCAAGTGACATGTTGCTGGTAGCTGGCCTGATTGATAGGGAGGGCATCGAGGGGCATTCAGTGCCCTCCATAGATGCTGCTTGACTTGCTGAGTTCCCTCAGCAATTTGTGTGGGTTGCTCAAGCTCGGGATTTCCAGCATCTGCAGAATGTCTTCTGTTTATGAGTTCCTACAGATGGAGCCTCTTTCTGGAGCAAATGCATTCATCCAGTAAAGAAGAAAATGCTGAAAACTCTCAGTATGTCAGGCAGCGTCTGTGGGGAGAGGAACCAGGTTATTGTTTCAAGTCTGAAGCCTGGACCTGTATTGGTTGGGATGAGGAAACTGGAGACTGTCAAAGTGTCAAGTCAATAAGTTGAGTTTACTGTCATGTGTACAAATACAGTGAGGTACATATACAATAAAGAAAAACTTGTTTATAGCAACATCACATAGGTACAGATAGCACACCGAATACAAGTTATACAAAACTACGAAGAAAGATGATTGTGCAAAGGAATATTAGATAGGCACAAATGGGAAAAATGGAGGGCTATGTAGGAGGGAAGGATTAGATAAAAGGTTGGCACAACATCGTGGGCCAAAGAGTCTGTATGGTGCTGTTCTGTTCTGTGACCTAAAACAAAACATTAGGACAAATACACAATTGGAAACAAAAACTCCACCTCAAATAAAGTCGAATTTAGTGCTATTTATTTATTTGTAACTTATGGTAATACTACAGGTACAAAACATGTCAGTTATAGTAATCCTAATTCTGAAGTCCATGGTGGTGCAAGAGGTGGTCTGTATTGTTCCGATGCTGGGGCGGTGATTAGGGTTGTGCGGGTTGGTTCAGGAACGGAATGGTTGAAGGAAAGTGGCTGTTCCTGAACCTGGCGGTGTGGGACTTCAGGCTTGCCTCGGGCACCTGCTGCCTGATGGTAGCTGTGGGAAGATGGCGTGGACTGGATGGCGGGCATCCTTGATGCTAGGTGCTGTGGGTGGTGGTGGAGAGGGTTGTGCCTGTGATGGGCTGGGCTGTGTCCACTATCTCAAAGTGGCAGAGGTCACATCTTATTTGTATTAATTCGAGGAATGTGGGCTTCACGGGCTGAGACAGCATTAAATTGCCCGCCCCTAGTTACCTGAGAGGAGGTGGCGGTGAGGTCCCCTCTTGACTGATGTCTTGCACTGTACTGCTGCTGTAAAACAACAAATCCCAGTGATAATCATTCTGATTCTGAACTGCTGCAGCCCTTTAGGTGTGGGCACACACACAATGCTGAACTGATGCGCACAGAAGATTCTGGAAATCCAGAGCAACATGGACAGAACCCTGGAAACGTCAACAGATCAAGCAGCATCTCTGGATAAGACCCTTCATTGGGAATTTTCAGCCTGAAGCATCAACTGTTTATATCGACCAACCCCCTGCCTCCACAGATGCCGTCTGACCCACTGAGTTCCTCTGGCAGCTTGTTTTATTTCACTTCCAGATTCAGCATCTGCAGTCCCTCATCTGAATGCATCACGGCTTGGTATGGCGACTCCTCTGCTTGTGACTGCAAAAAAACTGCAGAGAGTAGTGGATACGGCTTGGCACATCACAGAAACTAGCTTCCCCTCCATGCACTCTGTCCACTTTTCACTGCCTCAGTAAAGCAGCCAGCATAATCAAATACCCCACCCACACCAAACATTCTCTCTTGTTCCAAAATACAAAAGCCTGAGAGCACTTAACATCAGGTTCAAGGGCAGCTTCTACCCCACTGTTATAAGACTATTGAACGGTCCCCTGGTACAAGACAGACTATTGACCTCACAATTTATCTTGTTATGGCCCTTGAACCTTGTTGTCAATGCACTGCACCTTCTCTGTAGCGTTCTGTGTTTTGTTATTGTTTTCCCAGGTAATGTTTCATTGTGTTGTGGTCACGACGTGATTGGTATGTGCATGACAAGTTTTTCACTGCATCTGAAAATAATCAACTCAAAGCTCCTTTCTCACTGCATCTGTCAAGTTGAAGGTACAGGAGCCTCAGGAGTCGCACCATCAGGTTCAGGAACAGTTTCTACCCCTCAACCATCAGGCTCTTGAACAAAAGGGATAAACTTCACTCACTTGTCCATCCATTGGGATGCTCCCACAACCAAAGATCTCCTCTTAAGGACTCTTCATCTTAAAAAAAAAAGGATCTAGTGCATTCCCGGCATATATGATGGATAAACTCTTCTCGGGCTACTGGTATTGATTTTAACCGATACCTGTCTTGTCCTGGGCTTTTGGGACTGCTTGGTGAAGGAAGCCAATGAAATAAAACTAGAGGAAAGGAATTTTTAACAAAGATGAAGATCTCGCTCTAAGTAAGAACTGGAATTTGATTGTAAACAAAGTGGGACAGTGGAAACCTGATATGTTGAGGACTAACCAATCGAGGGGATGGACTACAGTGGGTATATATAGCACTGGACTAGATGTGCCTAGGCATCAACCCTGCTGAAGATGGCAGAGTTTGTCATTGAAACATCAGTCAAAATCAATACCTCTACCTGCCTGGTAGACCAAGAGGAGTTTATTCGACTCTTTATCTTGTTATTTCATGTTCTTGTTATTTATTGCTATTTATTTATATTTGCATTTGCACAGTTTGTTGTCTTCTGGTTGATCTTTCATCGATCCTGGTATAGTTACTATTATATGTGTTGGCGTGTGGCCAAGTGGTTAAGGCGTCGGTGTAGTGATCTAAAGGTCGTTAGTTCGAGCCTCAGCTGAGGCAGTGTGTTGTGTCCTTGCAAGGCACTTAACCACACATTGCTCTGTGATGACACCAGTGCCAAGCTGTATCGGCCCTAGTAACCTTCCCTTGGATAACATCGGTGGTGTGGAGAGGGGAGACTTGCAGCATGGGCAACCTCCCAAGGCGCAAATACATGGTCTCACGAGATTAACGGATGCCTATAATAATAATAATACTATTATATACATTTGCTGACTATGCCTTCAGGCTTCTATGTGGTGACATATATGAAGTACTTTGAACTTCAATTCTTGTGTCTCCACAGCAGTTTTGTTTGTATTCTGAACTCAGCAGGGACTGGGTGCAGGGAGATCCTTGGTCCAGTTTCCTCCACTCAACACCAGCTCCCTCTCACTCATCACTCACTAGCCACTGTAGTGTTACGGTTAACGCGATGCTATTACAGTTTAGGGCGTCGGAGTTGGGAGTTCAAATCTGGCGTCCTCTGTACGTTTGTACAGAGTTTGTACGTCCTTTCCCATATATGCGTGGGTTTCCTCCGAGTGCGCCGGTTTCCTCTTAAAGTCCAAGGACGTGCCGATTAATTAGTAGGTCAGCTGGCTATTGTAAATTGACCTGTGATCAGGCTAGGTGGGTTGCTGGGCGGCGTGGCTCGGTGGGCCGGAAGGGCCTGTTGCGCGCTGTGTTTGTAATAAGTAAATAAATAACTCACTCATTCACTGATTCACTCACTCACTCACTCACTCACTCACTCTCGCCGTGCGCGTGTAGTTCACACTGCGTCCCGCCAGAGGGCGTCGCGTTCCCAGACCCCGCCCCACTGCCCTCAGCGATGAATGGATTGGTTGAGCGGAGAGATCTGCAAGCGGCGATTGGCGGAGCGCCCTGTCGCTCCGTGGTGGTTTGCAAGCGCTGATTACAATGTTGCGGACGCCGCTTTGTTCCGCCGCTTCGTATCAGTTTGCGAAGTCTCGGGATTCCAGCGGCGGGTCGGCGTGACTCCGACTTGGGCAATTTGTTGCAACCTCTCCGCCCGACCACCCCTCCTTGCCGCCCGCTTCTCCCTATGGAAACATAACCCGCGGCGTTGCCATGGTGCCGGCCCTGGCTTGCGGCACTCGGTGAATCGGCGTGGACCGGTTCGCGTGGTCCCGGCGGCGGCGGAATCGGTGGCTGCGCCCCGGGAGAGAGACGGGGGACCTTCGCCCGCTGCGCTCCTTCACCCTCACTGGGTGATGAGGGGCCGGGCTGCCCGGCTCCCTCTCTCGGTGCCCTGAGTACCTCCCCCAGCACTACCTTACCCGTCCCCTCGGCTGGCTTGGATCTCCTCGATGCTCACCATGGATGTGACCATCTCTGAGCTGCTGGAGCAGTTCATGAGCAGCCCGCTGGTCACCTGGGTGAGTGAAGCCGAGTGTGTGATAGAGAGAGAGAGAGAGCATTGAGAAAGAAGGGGGACGGAGGGATGGGAGAGGGAGACGGAGGAGGGAAGGAGTTTCGTGTCAGTGTGTGTGTGAGAGAGAGGGAGGAGAAGGGGAGGGGGAGAGATGGACGTTGGACGATATTGATGAGAGAGGGTACTTCACACAGAATGGGGGAGAGAGGGGGTATATACGCGTGAAAATGTGCGTTTGACTGTAGAGGAAAGAGAAATGAAGGGAGATATGTTGGTAGCAGAGAGAGAGACAGGGAAGTGCGGCAGATTGTGGGATGGGTATGGCTGTTTTAAACTGGGTACTTTCGTGGCGGCGGTGGGGTGGTGAGAGGGGAGAGCTGTCACTGACTCTCTGAACTTCTGTTAACTATTGCAAATGGTCGCCGGGTGTTTGCAACTTTGCACCCTACTTCGATACTATAGAGCAATTCCAACCGTCTTGTTTGTCATTAATTATCACATTCTAACTGAGAATTATTAAAACAAATCTTCCAGGTGAAAACCTTCGGACCGCTGGGCGGGACGAGCGAGGAGAACGGGACCATGTACATGGATTTGGCCGATGGCGTGTTCCTACACAAAATCATGTTGCAGATGTGAGTCTCTCGCTTTCACTTTGATTTTACCGTTTTAACAGCATACTTTAAAACCACATCCGCGTGGAGGCCGCTTGGAGAGCCATCGCGCTGGAGATGACTCCCTGCCGGAGCGGTCCATGATTTCAAATCAGTCCACTGCAATACCTCGCCATTCCTCTTTTGCACTTTTTAAATTTATTGTAACTTACAGTAATTTAATGTATTGCAATCGACTGCTGCCGCAAGACAACATATTTGACGACATATGTCAGTGGTAATAATTCTCATTCCGGATTGCTGATGGCGTCGGGGGTTCCCGGGACCAGCAGCAGCGCCGATCTCAGTAAACACTCGAGTTGGTGATAGCCAGAATGTGTATGTAGCCTTGTAACCCTGGAGCTTGTGAACAAGTGATATTGACAGGGCGGAAGTGGGTTGTAGGAAGAAACCTTGCCAGCTGTCTACAGAACAGGAGATGGTAGGGTGCATATGTGTGAATGCCTGTAATCTGATTGAATTTTGAGCTGTTGTTATCTTCTAACACTGCTTCAAGAAGAAGCACCCTCTAACCAGAATGATGACTTTGAAACCACTTCATAAATATGGTAAAACACACAAAATGCTGGTGCACGCAGCAGGCCAGGCAGCATCTCTGGGAAGAAGCACAGTCGAAGTTTTGGGCCGACACCCTTCATCAGGACTAACTGAAAGCAGAGCTAGTAAGAGATTTGAAAGTGGGAGGGGGAGAGGGAGATCTGAAATGATAGGAGAAGACAGGAGGGAAGGGGCTGAGTGCAGGTCGGTGGGACTAGGTGAGGGTAAGAGTTCGGCACGGACTAGAAGGGCCAAGATGGCCTGTTTCCGTGCTGTAATTGTTATATGGTTATATGGATAGAGCTAAGAGCTGGAAAGTTGATTGGCAAAAGGGATACAAGGCTGGAGAAGGGAAAGGATCATGGGATAGGAGGCCTAGGGAGAAAGAAAGGGGGACGGGTGTGCCAGAGGAAGATGGAGAGCAGGCAAGGAATAATTGTGAGAGGGAAAAAAAGTAAAAAAATAATAAATAAATGAGGGATGGGGTAAGAACAGGAGGAGGGACATTAACAGAAGTTAGAGAAGTCAATGTTCATGCCATCAGGTTGGAGGCTACCCAGATGGAATATAAGGTGTTGTTCCTCCAACCTGAGTGTGGCTTCATCTTTACAGTAGAGGAGGCGGTGGATAGACATGTCAGAATGAGAATGGGACGTGGAGTTAAAATGTGTGGCCACTGGGAGATGTTGCTTTCTCTGGCGGACAGAGCATAGGTGTTCAGCGAAACGGTCTCCCAGTCAGGTATAAAGCTTTCTATCTGGTAAAGAGTGGTTTTGGCACATTGGCTTTCATAAATCAAATCATTTGAGCTGGGATGTTATGTCCAAGTGTAAAACCAAATTTGGAGTATTCTGTGCAGTTCTGGTCACCTACTTACAGGAAAGATATCAATAAGATTGAAAGAGTACAGAGAAATTTGACTGAGGACTTGAGTTATAGGGAAAGGTTGATTAGGTTGGGACTTTATCCTTGGAGTGCAGGAGAATGAGGGGAGATTTGATAGAGGTATACAAAATTAAGAAGGGTGCAAATAGGGTAAATGCAAGCAAACATTTTCAACTGAAGTTACTTGAGACTAGAACTAGAGGTCATAGGTTAAGGGTGAAAGGTGAAATGTTCAAGGGATGTGAGGGGGAATTTTTTTTCACTCTGAGGGGTGGTGAAGGTGTGAAATGAGCTGCTAGGTGAAGTGGTGGAAGTTTGGATAGGTACATGGATGGGAGGAGTATGGTCCAGATGCCAGTCAATGGGACTAGGCAGAATAACAGTATGGCATGGATTTGATGGGCTGAAGGGCCTGTTTCTGTGTTGTGCTCCATGACTCTAATAATGTGCACTGATATCTCCCTCTGACCTTATGTGACATCCTGCCCTGTCACTTTCAACAGGATTTAGTAAATTAGTTTATCTTTGTCACGTGCACCGAGGTACAGTGAAAAACTTTGTTTTGCAGACCATCCATACTGATAATTCCATCACATTAGTACATTGAGGTGGTGCAGGGGAAAAGCATTAAATAAGTGCAGAATAAAGTGATACAATTACAGAGGAAGTGCAGCGCAGGTGCAAGGCCATGAGGCAGACTGTGAGGTCAAGAGTCCATTTTACCATATTAGAAGACCGTTCGATAGTTTTATAACCGTGGGATAAGAGCTGTCTGTCCTTGAGCCTGGTGGTATGGGCTTTCAGGTTTTTGCATCTCCTGCCTGATGGGGTGGGGTGTGAAGAACAGAGAAGGTTTGGGGTAGGTGGTGTCTTTGGTTATGTTGGCTGCCTTACCGAGGCAGCGAGAGGTATAGACTGAGTCCATGGAGGCTGCTTTCTGTAATGTACTGAGCTGTGTCCACAACTCGCGGCAGTTTCTTGCCTCAGGCAGAGCAGTGATGCATCCAGATAGGGTGCTTTCTAAGGTGCATTGATAAAAATTAGTGAGGTTCAACGGGAACTTGGCAAATTTGCCTTGTGTGGAAAAGCATTCTGTAGTCGTGCAGCACAGAAGCAGGCTGTTCTGCCCACTGGGTTCATACTGACCATCAACCACCCATTGGCACTAATACTACACTGATTCTATTTTGCCCTTGCCATAATTCCCAGCAGCTCCCCCCCCCCTCACCTGGGGACAATTTACAGTAGCTAATGAACTCATTGACCTATGCGTATTTGGGAGGAGGAGGATGGGTTTGGGAGTACCCAGGGTTAGGGGGCAGACAGGTGATCGCAGGGAGAACGGAGTGAGGGTTGAAGCTCGTTCTCTGGTGAGGCAGTGGCTCTACCCACAGCACCCTTGTGCTGCCTATTCACGCAGGTTTATCGAAGTAAATCTGTCGTAAGGTGGTTAGGGCCCTTTTAGCTGACAGCTTGGACAGACCAATAGACTTGAAGGAGCAAGGGGAGGTATGGAGATTGAGGAGGGTATTCTGGGACTTTGGATCTAGGCTTCAAAATCCTGGGCACCCAATTACACTTCTGTCAGAATTGAACGTGGAATAGTACAGCACAGTGCAGGTCCTACGGCCTATGATGTTGAGCCAAACTGCTCTTTAATCTGCTCTAAGATTTATCCTATTTGAACTGGCTCTAAGACTAATCTAACTCTTCCCTCCCACATAGCCCTCCATTTTTCTTTCATCCGTGTGCCTAAGAGTTTCTTAAATGTCTCTGATGCATCTGCCACCCCTCCAGACAGTGCATTCCATGCAACTTCCACTCTTTGATAATAAATGTACTTTGATAATAAATGTTATCTCTGACATCAGCCCTATACTTTCCACCAAGCACCCACCTTAAATTTATGTCCCTGTCATATTTGCCATTTCCGCTCTGGGGAAAAAGTCTGTGGCTGTCCACTTCATCTATGCCTCTCATCATCTTGTCCACCTCTATCACATCACTTCTCATCTTCCATTGCTCCAAAGAGAAAATCCCCGGCTCACTCAACTGATCCTCAAAATACATGGTCTCCGACCCAGGCAGCATCCTGGCAAATCACCTCAGCACCCTCTCTAAAGCTTCCACATCCTTCCTATAATGAGACGACCAGAACTGGAACACACTATTCACAGTGTGATCTAGCCAGGGTTTTATAGAGCTGCAACATTACCTCGTTGCTCTTGAACTCAATTGCCCCGACTAATGAAGGTCAACACACCATACATCTTATTACCAACCCTATCAACCTGCATGGCAAATTTGAGTTATATGGATGTGGACCTCAAGGTTCCTCTGTTCTTCCACGCTGCTAGGAATCCTGCCATTAACCTCTTGTCATCTTGTACACCTTTATGTAATTGGGAACAAATCAAGAGTCCAGAATACGTGTGTGTGATCATTACACCCACAATCACTGCTTGTGTTTGAGCATTGACAGAAACCTCAGCAAATGAGACCAAACGGTTGTTGTGTATCATAAAAATCTAGATTTCTCTAATTTTGCATGCCTGGCTGTTTGAAATTTTGGCAAGCTGTTCAAGCTATTTGCTTATCCTTTGAGGTGTGTACTGGGAGCTTCTCATTGAAGATTAATTTGCATCTGGAGCTATCTTGCTTCTGAATTATGGAACATAGAGCTCATTGAAACCTATCGAGTGTCACAAGGCATTGATAGAGTGGATGTGGAGAGGATGTTTCCTATGATGAGGGAGTCTAAGACCAGAGGAGCATCAGAATAGAGGGACGTCAATTTAGAAGGGAGATGAGGAGGAATTTCTTTAGCCAGTGAATCTCTGGAATTCGTTGCTGCAGGCAGCTACACCTTTGTGTTAGCCACTTCCACCCTGGGAAAATGCCATTGGTTGTCCACTTGATCTTGGCCTCTTATCATCTTGTACACCTCTATCAACTCGTCTCTCCTTCTCTCCAAAGAGAAAAGCCCTAGCTCGCTCAACCTATCCTCACAAGACATTCTCTCGATGTGCAGGAAATGCTACCATCTGTCTGAATTGCACCTCATCCTGACTTGGAAATGTATTGCCAGTCCACCTTAATCCTGGAGCCCTTGACCCAACCATACTTTGGGAGCACTTTCAGAGTAACTGCAGCAGGAACCTCTGGAATTCACTCTCGTGGAGGGATGTGGAGGTTGGGTGATCCAGGGAGTCTGATGTGAACATAGAAATCATTTTGAAAGATCGGGGAATTGAGGGCGATGAGAAACTGGCACAGAAGAGGGGTGAGGGTTGGGACTGGTCAGGTTTGAGGGGACAAATTGCCTACTCCTATTTTGCCATATTCTTATGCGCACACCTTGTACAATCTACCGGTCATTCTTGTACGATGGGAGGTATGGTGTTTGGTACAAGGCCAACTCCCACAACAGTAACCTGTTGGTGATTAGATGGCCTATTTTGATGGTGTTGGTTGAAGAATGACTGTCAGCCGGGACATCAGAGGTAACTCGCTGGTCCTGAGATCTGTAGCGTCCAGTTGATGAAGGTTCAGTCTGCTTTGATTTCATACAACATAGAGACAGGTTCTTCAGCTCAATTTCCCCATGCTATTTAAGTTGTCCACTATTCAGTCCTGTTTGTCTTCATTTGGTCCATATCCCTGGATATCCTACCTGCCTATGTACAGTACTTGTCCAAATGTCTTTTAACCGTTGTAATCGTACTCGCCTCTACCTCTAGCAGTTCATTCCCTATACCCTCCACCCCCTCAGCAGATCAGGCAGCATCTATAGAGGAATAAACAGTCGAAGCTTTGGGCCAACATCCTTCATGAGTCCTGATATTGTTGTTTGATTGTCCATCTGGCATAGTTTGCATATTGTTGTTTGATCGTTTGTGGTTTTTGTATTGCTATATTTATGCTCTACTCTTGGTTGGTGCGGCTGTAACGAAACCCAATTTCCCTCAGGATCAATAAAGTATACCTATCTATCTATGAAGGGTCTTGGCCTGAAACATAGACTGCTTATTCCTCTCCATAGATGCTGCCTGACCTGCTGAGTTCCACCAGCATTTTGATTGTGTTACTCCGGCGGGGGGGGATAAACTTGCCCCTCAGGTGTCTTTTAAATCTCTCTGGTTTGATGTTTCTGGTCTGGCAACATACAGGAAAAAGGAAAATGGTTCATTGTGTCCTAATTTGGTCAGGCTTTTTGAAAAAGTAACGGTATTGTGAGGTATTTGGACTTCCAGAAAGTGCTTGTCAATGTGTTTGTATGTACAGTAGGCTTGCCAGCAAGACCGAAGCCCATGGAAAAGCAAGTTTAACATCACTGGCATATGTTGTGAAATTTGTTGCTTTTCAGCAGTGTACAGTGCAAGACATAAACATCTTATAAATTACAATAAGAAAAAAATATATATATAATCTGTTGGCAGAGGGGAAGAAGCTGTTTATGAAACATTGAGTGTGTGTCTTCAAGCTCCTGTAGCTTCTCCCTGATGGTAACAGTAAGAAAAGCACACGTCCTGGGTGATGGGGGTCCTTAATGATGGATGCTGCATTTCAAGGCATTGCCGTTTGAAGATGTTCCTGATGCTGGGCCAGCGAATGCCCATGACGGCGCTGACCAAGTCTGCAGCTTTGTACAGCTTTTTGTGATCCTGTGCAGTGGCCCCTCCATACCAAGCAGTGATGCAACTAGTCAGCTATTTAAGACCTAGAGGACAGAGGTTTAATTAAGTGCGATCTGATCGGAACCTGAGGGACAATTTTTTTTTTACAGAGTTAGTAATTGGAGCTGACTGCTCGAGGAAACAGTTGAGGCAAGTACATTAGTAACATGATTGATATCTTACAGACAGGATCTCGAGCACTTGGCAAAACATGGGTTGATTAGGGTTAATCAGCATGGCTTTGTGATCCCTTCAACAGTATATCGTTAGGGTGGAGTAGGCCCAAGTGTGTTAGATGGAATTTAATGCAGAAAACTATGATGTATTGTGTGGGTGAGAGTTAGAATCTTAGAGGGGGTTGATGCGGATGTAAAGAGAATAAAGTAAAATGGAAAAGTGTAAATGGATGTTTGTTAGTCTGTGAACATGATGGGCTGAAGGGCCTGTTTCCACACTACATGATGCTATGATGGTGGCAGAGCAGAACTGATGGGCTGAATGGCCTCATTCCATACCTTTGTCTTACGGTCATAGAACACTACACTCAGAAACAGGCTCTTCAGTCCATCTGGTCTGTGCCAACCTGGTTTTCTGCCTTGTCCCATCTACCTATACCCGGACCATAGACCTCATTACCCCTTTCAACCATATACCTATCAATGCTTTCTTAAATGTTACGTTTAATCCTGCCTCCAACTGCGGCACACCACTAGCCTCCTTTCAGGGAGACAACCATCTACTAACGCTCTTACTCGTTAAGGTAATGATGAATCCAGTTAACTACTTCAAAGTTCAAAAGTTAATTGTATATTTATTATCAAAGTCCATATATGTCACCATAGGGGACCCTGAAACGCAAATAGTCAATGTGCAAACGGTAACAAATTGTGCAAATACAAAAGGAGAAAAAACAATAAATATCGAGAACATGCGATGAAGAGTCCTTGAAAAGTGAGTCCATGGGATGTAGGAACAGTTCAGTGATGGGGCAAGTGAAGTTATCACCACTGGTTCAAGAGCCTGATGGTTGAGGGGTAATAGCTGTTCCTGAACCTGGTGGTGTGGATCCTGAGGGCCCCTTCATCCCGATGTACTGTGATACAGTGAAAAGCTTTTGTTCTGTGTGCCATATAAGTGCAACAAGATCAAGAAGTTGGAGAGATCTTTCGGAGAGCTGGCATGGTTGTAGTGAATCATGTTTCTCATGTCATTCTAAACCAGCCAGTGATTGTCATCATCTGGGGTAAACACTGTGCTGCGGGATAGCAGCTACACCAGAACAATAGTTCTTGCAGTGATTAAATACTCTCCTGCCACAATGAGACCACACTCAAGCTGTTGGAGCAACACCTCAATATTCCGTCTGGGTAGCCACCAACCTGATGGCACGGACATCGATTTCTCAAAGTTCTGCTCATTTTCCCTTTCCTCCTTCCCACTCTTTCCACTCTCCATTCTGCCTCCCCTCTTAGGGCCATCTTTAGACTGCACACTTAGAATGAAAAGGCCTGGTGAACTGTATGGAGGACTGTGGGAACTCCATTTTCTCACCCTGCTGGTAATTTCTCCCTTCTCCTCCTCCTCTCTTTTTCCATTCCCATTCTGGTTGCCCTCTCACCTGTTTTCTTCTGCCCATCGCCTCCCTCTGGTGCCCCTCCTTCAGTCCTGTCCCTTTTCCACCTATGACTTCCCGGCTTCTCACTTTACTTACCCACCTTGTGTTCCTTTCCCTCTTTCCACCTTATTCTGGCTTCTGCCCCCTTCCCTTCCAGTCCCGATGAAGGGTTTCAACTCACAACTTTGACAGTTTATTCCCTTCCATAGATGCTGCCTGACTTTCTGAGTCTTCCAGCATTTTGTGTGTGTTGCTCAAGATTCCCAGCATCTGCAGAATCTCATGTTCTTGACCTCGCAATTTACCTCGTTATGATCTTGCACGTTATTGTCTATCTGTACTACACTTTCTCTGTCACAGCAACGTTATTGTTTTACCTTGATCTGTGTGGAGAAGTTTTTCCCTTTCTCTTGGTACATGTCCTCTCCTATGCGATTCCTCCTTCTTAAACCCCTCACTACTTCCACCATAACCTTCCCCTCCATGTTCTTATCCAAATATCTCTTAAATGTTGCAGCACGACCCGCACCCACCACCCCCACAGTTCCACACTCTCACCACCTTCTGAGTGAAGAAGTCCAACTTCATGTTTAAAGGTTCTACTTAATGTCAGAGGAATGTATACATTATACATCCTGAAATGCTTTTTCTTCGCAAAACATCCATGAAAACAGAGAGGTGCCCCAAAGAATGAACTGCAGTTAAATGTGAGAACCCCAAAGTCCCCCCCCACCAGCTCCCCACTCCTGTACACAAGCAGCGGCAAGCAACAATCCTCTCTCCCCCCCACCGGCAAAAATAAGTGCACCCGCTACTGAGCACAAGCGTGAGCCAAACGATAGCAAAGACACCGACCTTGCAGTTACCCCAAAGACTATCTCAATTCATCCGGCATTCGGCAACCCACAGGTTCTCTCTCTCCCTAATAAGGGAGAGGGAGGTGTCCCCCGTTCTCACAGCAAGCGGGAGACATAACAACAACCCGCTGGTTTGCGATTTCATCGCTTTTTACAAGCTCTGTGCCTGAAGATTGCGAAGGTCTCGGGTCTCCGGGCCCACGGTGAAAGGTTTCCAACCTCCCTGAAGACACGAGTCTCCCGCTGTGACACTGACCCTTGATCCGCCTGTCTCCAGAGCCCTGAGATCTTAGGTTTCCAAACACTAGACTGCCTCTCAGGCCGACCCCTTAGCGTGCAGAACATCGGCTGGTCCTGAAACCCTGAGAACGGGTCCCATTCAATAGACAATAGGTGCAGGAGTAGGACATTCGGCTCTTCGAGCCAGCACCACCATTCACTGTGATCATGGCTGATCATCCACAATCAGAATCCAGTTCCTGCCTTATCCCCGTTATCTTTGATTCCGCTATCTTTAAGAGCTCTATCCATCTCTTTCTTGAAAGCATCCAGAGACTTGGCCTCCACTGCCTTCTGGGGCACAACATTCCACATATCCACCACTCTCTGGGTGAAAAAGTTTTTCTCAACTCCATTCTAAATGGCCTACCCCTTATTCTTAAATTGTGGCCTCTGGTTCTGGACTCACCCATCAGTGGGAACATGCTTCCTGCCTCCAGCGTGTCCAATCCCTTAATAATCTTATACGTTTCAATAAGACCCCCTCTCATCCTTCTAAATTCTAGTGTATACAAGTCCAGTCGCTCCAATCTTTTGACATATGACAGTCCTGCCATCCCAGGAATTAACTTTGTGAACCTACACTGCACTCCGTCAATAGCAAGAATGTCCTTCCTCAAATTTGGAGACCAAAACTGCACACAGTACTCCAGGTGTGGTCTCACCAGGGCCCTGTACAGCTGCAGAAGGACCTCTTTGCTCCTATACTCAATTCCCCTTGTTATGAAGGCCAGCATGCCATTAGCTTTCTTCACTGCCTGCTGTACTTACATGCTTGCTTTCAGTGTCTGATATACAAGAACACCTAGATCTCATTGTACTTCCCCTTTTCCTAACTCGACTCCATTTAGATAATAATCTGCCTTCCTATTCCTGCAAAGAACCAAAGTCAGTGTGTAACTCCAGGTCAGGGTCTTCAAAAGAACCCTGAAAGGGAAAAATAGAGATATTAAAGATGGAAATAGAGCTGTTTCTGAAGATGCAAGTAAAGGAGCCACTGTTTAGGGCCATCTTAACTCCGTCTCCGTAGGTTTTCATCTGTCACCCTTAACCCCGGTGTATTTCTAGTCTCACCCAACCTGCAGAATCTCTTGTGGGTGGAGGAAGCAGCTTGAGTTAAGAAGCTGGGAGGTGATAGGTGGAAGTACTGAAGGACTTAACAAGAGATCTGATAGAAGAGCACGTGTACTAAGAGAGAAAAAAACTTGTCACACAGATCAAATCGTTGAGGTAGAACAAGGTTGAGCAATAACTGCAGAATCTCTTGTGTATAAGATTGTGGGTCTTCTACTGCTGCTGACTGCTTAGGTACTTGTTCTGAAGACTTCGGATTTTTTTTTTGCACGTGACTTCCCAGAAGTCTGGGATCTTTTGCGTTTAAGTAGAAATGATTGAAATTATTGGTCTGGCTCTAACTGATAAAAAGTATTTTAGGTTCAATTGCAAACCACAAGACCACAAAGCTGTAACATCTTGCAGCTCCATCTCGGCAATGAGGAGCCTGCAAGATGAGTGTGCTGGAAGAGCCCGCTCAGCTTTTACTAGTATTTGCTCTGTGTGAAAGCTGGGCTGTCACCAAGACACTGGTTACTGGGAGGCTGGGTAGCCATAGAGCAATACTGCATGGATACAGGCCCATCTTGGCTGTGCTGAACTGTTATTCAGCTCTGTCCCATCAACACACCCTCCATACTCCTCCCATGCATGTACTTATCCAAGCATCTCTTACATCTTGCAGCCAAACCTGCCTCCATCACTTCCACAAGCAGCTCGTTTCACTCTCGCACCACCCTTTGAGTGAAGAAGTTCACATTCAGGTTCCCGTTAAGTATTTTGCCTTTCACCCTAAACTTCCTGACTCTAGTCCTAGTCTCCCCACCTCCACCTCACAGGAGAAAGCCTGCTTGCAATTACCCTAACTATACCCATTCTAATTTTGTATACCTCTTTCAAAACTCCCCTAATTCATTACACACCAGGGAATAAAATCCTAACCTGTTCAACAATTTCCTATAACTTAGGTCCTCAAATCCCAGCAACATAACGTCCTTGTAAATTTTCTCTGTACTCTGTCAATCTTTTTATCTCTCCTGTATTCCAAAGTGGACTTCTCCAACATCTTGTGCAACTTCAACATAACATCCCAATTCCTGTACTCAAAACTCTGATTTATGAAGGCCAATGTGCCAAAGGCTCTCTTTATGATGATATCTACCTGGTGGGATATGCCCGAGAAAGAGTGATTGAATCCACCCTCTACTATTTTGGGTAGAGATCTCACTGTGTCCTCCTCCCTCTTTATCAATGCCTCTACTTCATCAGGAGTCTAAAGAATTCGGCATGTCCTTATCGATTCTTACCAATTTTTATCAATGCACCATATAAAGTATTTTGTCTAGATGCATGATGGAATGATATGATCACTGCTCTGCACTTGACTACAAGAAACCGCAGAGTGTGGTAGGCGTAGCTCAGCACGTTATGGAAACTAGCCTCATCTCCATGGTCTGTCCTTCTCCATGGTCTACCCTTCTTGCTTCCTCAGCAAAGTAGCCAGTATAACTAAAGACCTCAGCTCTCTTCTCCCATCCCCAACTCTTGGCCTCTCATGATCCATCTTATTATAATTTTGCATTTTATTTTTACTTCACTGCACTTCAGTAGCCTTTGCATTTTATTCAGAATTGTTATTACTTTAACTCATTCTAGCTCAATGATTTGATCTGTATGAACAGTATGCAAGACAAGCTATTCACTGTATCTTGGTACATGTGACAACAGATTCAAAATTCTTTAAGCAACACACATCAAAGTTGCTGGTGAACGCAGCAGGCCAGGCAGCATCTGTAGGAAGAGGTACAGTCGACATTTCAGGCCGAGACCCATCGTCAGGACTAACTGAAGGAAGAGTGAGTAAGGGATTTGAAAGGGGGAGGGGGAGATGCAAAATGATAGGAGAAGACAGGAGGGGGAGGGATGGAGCCGAGAGCTGGACAGGTGATTGGCAAAAGGGGATACGAGAGGATCATGAGACAGGAGGTCCGGGAAGAAAGACAAGGGAGAGGGGGAACCCAGAGGATGGGCAAGAGGTATATTCAGAGGGACAGAAGGAGAAAAAGGAGAGTGAGAGAAAGAATGTGTGTATAAAAATAAATAACAGATGGGGTACTAGGGGGAGGTGGGGCATTAGCGGAAGTTTAGAGAAGTTGACGTTCATGCCATCAGGTTGGAGGCTACCCAGACGGAATATAAGGTGTTGTTCCTCCAACCTGAGTGTGGCTTCATCTTTACAGTAGAGGAGGCCGTGGATAGACATGTCAGAATGGGAATGGGATGTGGAATTAAAATGTGTGGCCACTGGGAGATCCTGCTTTCTCTGGCGGACAGAGCATAGGTGTTCAGCAAAGCGGTCTCCCAGTCTGCGTCAGGTCTCGCCAATATATAAAAGGCCACATTGGGAGCACCGGACGCAGTATATCACTCCAGCTGACTCACAGGTGAAGTGTCGCCTCACCTGGAAGGACTGTTTGGGGCCCTGAATGGTGGTAAGGGAGGAAGTGTAAGGGCATGTGTAGCACTTGTTCCGCTTACACGGATAAGTGCCAGGAGGGAGATCAGTGGGGAGGGATGGGGGGGAACGAATGGACAAGGGAGTTGCGTAGGGAGCGATCCCTGTGGAAAGTGGGGGGGGGGGGAGGGAAAGATGTGCTTAGTGGTGGGATCCCGTTGGAGGTGGCGGAAGTTACGGAGAATTATATGTTGGACCCGGAGGCTGGTGGGGTGGTAGGTGAGGACCAGGGGAACCCTATTCCTAGTGGGGTGGTGGGAGGATGGAGTGAGAGCAGATGTACGTGAAATGGGGGAGATGCGTTTAAGAGCAGAGTTGATAGTGGAGGAAGGGAAGCCCCTTTCTTTAAAAAAGGAGGACATCTCCCTCGTCCTAGAATGAAAAGCCTCATCCTGAGAGCAGATGCGGCAGAGACGGAGGAATTGCGAGAAGGGGATGGTGTTTTTGCAAGAGACAGGGTGAGAAGAGGAATAGTCCAGATAGCTGTGAGAGTCAGTAGGCTTATAGTAGACATCAGTGGATAAGCTGTCTCCAGAGACAGAGACAGAAAGATCTAGAAAGGGGAGGGAGGTGTCGGAAATGGACCAGGTAAACTTGAGGGCAGGGTGAAAGTTGGAGGCAAAGTTAATAAAGTCGATGAGCTCTGCATGTGTGTAGGAAGCAGCGCCAATGCAGTCGTCGATGTAGCGAAGGAAAAGTGGGGGACAGATACCAGAATAGGCACGGAACATAGATTGTTCCACAAAGCCAACAAAAAGGCAGGCATAGCTAGGACCCATTTCCAGTACACAAGTGTAAAGGGGAACGAAATACAGTAATTGTTCCTCCACTTCTGATGCAGCATCGAAAAGCACAATAATATAAAGGTCACAATAATAAAAAAACACAATAAAAATATATATGTAAGATAGCTTGCATACATAGATTGATTGTATGTCCATAAAGTGACACTAGGCATGGGAGTGACTGGCAGGAAATGATAAAAGTAGTGGTGGAGGGGTGGGTTAGTGATGGAGGTGTTGATCAGCCTTACTGTTTAGGGAAAGTAACTTTTTGAGTCTGATTGTCCTGGTGTAGATGCAACGTAGCCTCCTCCCTGGTGTGAGTGGGACAGACAGTCCACAAACAGGGTGGGTGGGATCCTTCATGATGTTACTGGCCCTTTAACCAACACCTTTCTGTCTATATGTCCTTGATGGTGGGTAGCCTGGTGCTGGTGATGCATTGGGCAGTTCTGACTACCCGTTGCAGAGCCTTCCTGTCCACTGCAGTGCGGTCGGATGCTCTCTACTGTGCACCTGTAGATTGTTATGAGTATAGATGTGCATAGTCCAGCTCTCTTCAACCTCCTCGGAAAGCAGAGGCATCGGTGAGCTTTCCTGACTGTGTAGGATGCATTCTGGGACCGTGAGAGGTTGTGCGAGATGTGCCCTCTGAGGAGTCTGAAACTGCTTGCAGTTTCCACTGCTGTTTCACCAATGTAAAGAGGGCTTGAGTGGTGCAAGTTCTGATATTAAATCAATTCCAGTACCAATTGGAAATATTTGGAGTCGCAGTAATGTTGCAGCTAGCATGATGCTTTATGGGTCGGAAGATCAAGGTTCAATTCCCTGATGCAATTCAATTCACTGTAAGGAGTTTGTAAGTTCTCCCTATGACCGCATGGGTTTTCTGTGAGTGCTCTGCTTTCCTCCAGCATTCCAGAGACGTGTGGGTTAGGGTTAGTGATTTGTGGCCGTGCCATGTTGCCACCAGAAGTGCAGTGACACTTGTGGGCACACCCTTGGACTGCAGTGGTTGTGATGCAAGTGATGTCCTGTATGGCAAATAAAGCTAACATTAATAGAGTCATAGAAAAGTACAGTGCAAAAACAGGCCCTTTGGTCCATGCCGAACCGTTTAAACTCCCCAGTCCCATCGACTTGCACCTGGACCATACCCCTCCATACCCCTCCCATCCATGTACCTATCCAAACTTCTCTTGAACATTGAAATCGAGCTCGCATGCACCACTTGTGCTGGCAGTTGGTTCCACACACTTACGCCCCTCTGAGTAAAGAAGATTCCACTCATGTTCCCCTTAAACATTTCACCTTTCACCCCTAATCCAGGACCTCTGATTGTAGTCCCACCCAATCTCAGTGGAAAAAGCCTGCTTGCATTTACCCTATCTATACCCTTGATGATTTTGTAGACCTCTAACAAATCTCCTCTCAATTTTCTACATTCCAAGGAATAAAGTCCTAAACTATTCAAATTTTCCTTATAACTCCAGTCCTCCAGACCCGGCAACATACTTGTAAATTTTCTCTGTATAGTTTTTTTTCCTGTAGGTAGGTGACCAAAACTACACAAAATACTCCAAATTAGGTCTCACCAACGTCTTATACAACTTCAACATAACATCTTATTCCTATACTCAGTACTTTGATTTATGAAGCCCAACGTGTCAAAAGATTTCTTTATGACCCTGTCAGCCTGTGATGCTGTTTTCAATTAATTATGGACCTGTATTCCCAGATCCCTTTGCTTTACCACACTCCTCACTGCCCTACCTTTCAGTGTGTAAGCCCTACCCTGTTTGGTCCTACTGAAGTGCAAAACCTCACACTTGCCTGCATTAAATTCCACCTGCCATTTTTCAGCTATTTTTCTAGCTTGTTCAGATCCTGCTGCAAGCTCTGATAGCCTTCCTTG
The DNA here is from genome assembly GCF_963921235.1 of Mobula hypostoma. NCBI lineage: Eukaryota > Metazoa > Chordata > Chondrichthyes > Myliobatiformes > Myliobatidae > Mobula > Mobula hypostoma. The sequence goes on along the minus strand of NC_086097.1, from coordinate 28,700,990 downwards.
CTGTCCTGTACACCCCCCAATCTCGATGTCAACACAAATTTGCTGATCCAGTTGACTACATTATCACCTAGATTGCTGATGTAGATGACAAACAACAATAGACTTGGTGCTGATCCCAGTGGGACTCCACTAGTCACAGGCCTCCAGTCAAAGAAGCAGCCACCTACTACCACTCTGCCACTCTGTGGCTTCTCCTACAAAGCCAACGTCTAATCCAATTTACTACTTCATCTTGAATGCTGAGCAACTGAAACTTCTTGACCAATCTCAAATGCCTAGCTAAAGTCCATGTGGACACCATCCACTGTCTTGCTTTCATCCACTTTCCTGGTAACTTCCTTGAAAAAGTTTGATTAGACATGACCTACCACACACTATCCCTAATCAGTCCCTGTCCATCCAAATACTCATTTTTTCTGGACCTTTGGAATACATTCCAATGCTGATTTCAGACTGAATGGCCTATAATTTCCTGGTTTATTTTTAGAGCCTTTCTTAAATAGTGGAGCAACATTAGATAGCCTCCAAACCTCACCTGTCACTGAGGATGATTTAAGTATCTGTGCCAGGGCTCCTGCAATTTCTGTACTTGCCTCCCACAGCATCCAAGGGAACACCTTGTCAGGCCCTGGGAATTTATCCACCCTCTGTAAACTGCTCAGGGTCCATGACCTCACTACTCTTTTGCCTCACTTCTATAGACTCTGTCCATCTCCTGAGTACATACAAACACAAAAAAATCCATTCAGGATCTCCCCGTCTCTTTAGGCTCCATTTATGGATTACCATTCTGATTTTCCAGAGAACTAACTTTGTCCCTTGCAATCCTTTTGCTCTTAACATATGTAGAGAATCCCTTAAGATTCTCTTTAATCTTGTCTGCTAGAGCAGCGGTCCCCAACCACCGGGCCGCAAAGCATGTGCTACCGGGCTGTGAGGAAACGATATGATCTGGCGATATGAGTCAGCTGCACCTTTCTTCATTCCCTGTCACGCCCACTGTTGAGCCATTACGCACGCGAGGTCATTACCCACGTGTCATCCATGTCAGCGCGGGAAGGAGATCAACTCCTCCAGCTTGCAAATTACAGCGGGCTGAAAAGTATGTTTGACATAACATCTCTGCCGGCATTCTGGATCAAAGTCAAGGCTGAATATCTTGAAATAGCCATGAAAGCACTGGAAACGTTGCTTCCATTTCCAACATCATATCTCTGCAATGAATGCAACGAAAACTAAATTGCGGAATAGACTGGACATAAGGAACCCCCTTCGAGTATCGTCGTCTGCCGTCACCCTTCGATAGGACCGTCTTGTTGCAGGGAAACAAGCCCAGGGCTCCCACTGTTTCAGCAGTATTGGTGTGTTGCAATGATTTTATATGTTCATACGGGGAAAATATGCGCTGTGTGTTTAATATCCAAACGTTACTTAAAATATTATGATGCTATTGACTTATTATATAACCATATAACAATTACAGCACGGAAACAGGCCATCTCTGCCCTTCTAGTCCGTGCTGAACGCTACTCTCACCTAGTCCCACCGACCTGCACTCAGCCCATAACCTTCCATTCCTTTCCTGTCCATATACCTATCCAATTTTTCTTTAAATGATAATATCGAACCTGCCCCTACCACTTCTACTGGAAGTTCGTTCAACACTTCAAGCTCCCCTGATAATTGACTTATCACTATATTCATTCGAGGAAAATATGCGCTGTGTGTTTAATATTAAATTTGTTAGATAAACCCTTTTAGAAACAAAATTGAGTATATTAGCCACTTATCACCTATATTCCGGTCGTGATTAATCCCTCCCCCCCCACCCCGGAACAGAATCGCCAAAAACGATTTGTAGAGAAAAATCGGCATGTACGCGCATGTGCACTGGTGCCCGCGCACGGCTTCATGGACATTGTAGTCTTAACGGGGTAAACCCAACATATTGGACTGCTACTCTTGTCCGTCGACAACCGTATCACACCACCCTCCCCCCTCGCCAGTCGGCCGGTCCGCAAGAATATTGTCAATAATAAACCGGTCCGCAGTGCAAAAAAGGTTGGGGAGCCCCGTGCTAGAGCAACCTCATGCCTCCTTTTAGCTGTCCTGTTTTCTTCCTTTGTGTTCTTTTGCATTTCTTGTACTCCATAAGTACCACATTTTTTCCTACTTGCCTATACCTGCTATGCACCTCCTTTTTGTTTTCTCTTAACCTGTGCCTCAATATCTCTTGAAAACCAAGGTTCCCTATACTTGCTATCTTTACCTCTTATTCTGTCAGGCACACGTAAGCTTTGTACTCTCAAAATTTCATTTTTGGAGGCCTCCACTTACAAGTACACCTTGGCCAGAAAACGGCCTGTCCCAATCCACACTTGCCATATCATTTCTGATACCTTCAAAATTGGCCTTTGTCCAAATTAGAATCTCAACCCATGGACCAGACCTATATTTTTGCATATTTACTTTGAAACTAATGGCATCGTGGTCACTAGATGCAAAGTGTTCCCCCGCACAAACTTCTGTCCCCTGCCCTGTCTCATTCCCTAACAGCAGATCCACTATCATCCACTCTCTCTTTGGGACTACTTCATACTGACTAAGGAAGCTTCCCTAAGCGCATTTGACAAATTTTATCCCATCGTCTTTTTATAGTATGGGATTGCAATAGTCTGCGATTTCTCTACAGATTTGTTCCTCTAAATCTCGCAGACTGTCAGGTGGTCTGTAATATATCCCCCTTAACACATTAACCTGGTCACACCTTTATTATTCCTCAGTTCCACCCATAAAGCCTTACTCGACGAGTTCTCCAATCTGTCCTGTCTGAGCATTGCCATGACATTTTCCTTGACCAGGAAAGCTACCCCTCTTCCTATAATCCCTCCCACTCTAAGCAGTAGAGTCCCAGAAGATTGAGCTACCAGTCCTGTCCCTCCTGCAACCAACTCTCATTAATGGCTACAATGTCATAATTCCAGGTGATAATCCATGCCCCGGGCTCATCTGCCTTTCCTACAATACTACTTGCATTGAAATATATGCAACTCTGAACGTTAAAGTTCAAACTCAATTTTATTATCAGAGTACATATATGTCACCGCGTACAACCCTGAGATTCATTTTCCTCCGGGCATACTCAGCAGCTCTTTAGAATAGTGACTACAACAGGATCAATGAAAAATCAACCAGAGTGCGAACGACAACAAACTGTGCGAATGCAAATATAAACAAATAGCAGTAAATAATGAGAACATGAAATAACAAGATAGAGTCCTTAAAGTGAGATTGTTGGTTGTGGGAACATCTTAATGGATGGACAGGTGGGTGTAGTTATCCCCTTTTGTTCCAGAGCCTAATGGTTGAGAGGTAGTAACTGTTCTTGAACCTGGTGGTGTGAGTCCTGAGGATCTTGTACCTGTTACCTGATGGCAGCAGAGAGAGAAAAACATGGCCTAGGTGGTAAGGATCTTGGATAATGGATGCTGCTTTTCTACGGCAATGTATCATGTAGATGTGCTCAATGTTTGGGAGGGTTTTACCCATGATGTACTGGGCCAAAACCTCTACTTTTTAGACCATAAGACAAAGGAGCAGAAGTCGGCCATTTGGCCCATCGAGTCTGCTCCGCCATTTTATCATGAGCTGATCCATTCTCCTATTTAGTCCCACTCCCCCGCCTTCTCACTATAACCTTTGATGCCCTGGCTACTCAGATACCTATCAATCTCTGCCAATACACCCAATGACTTGGCCTCCACTGCCGCCCGTGGCTACCAAATAGTTTTCCATTTAAGGACATTGGTGATTCCATGCCAGGCTGTATTGCAGCTGGCCAGTACACTCTTCACTACACATCTAGCAAAATTTTTCATGTCATACCTAATCTACACAGACTCCTAAGGAAATAGAGGTGCTGATGTGCTTCCTTCGCAACTGCATTTACATGCTAAGTATAGACCAGTTCCTATGAAATAGTAACACCCACGACTTAAGGTGGCTGATCCTCCCCACCACGATCCTCCGATGAGAACTGGTTCATGGACCTCTGCTTCCCCTCTCCTGAAGTCTACAATCAGTTGCTTGGTCTTGCTGACATTGAATGAGAGATTGTTGTTGTGACACCACTCAGTCAGATTTTCCATCTCCTTCCTGTATGCTGATTCTTCATCCCCTTTGTCACAGCCCACAACAGGGGTGTCATCACTAAAATTGAGTATGGTGTGGGAGCTGTACTTAGCCTCATAGTCATAGGTATCTCTGTGTTATTACACAGTCGTTAGTTGCACCAAGCTCGACCTCAGGATTCCTGATTTTGTTTGAGGTCCTAACAGCATTTGTCTTCACAACCTCTCCACTATTTGTTCTGGCGCTCTGGTTCCCATTCCCCGTGCAGCATTCACAAACCTTCCTACTAGGATATTAGTCTCCATCCAGTTCAGGTGCAAACTGTCTCTTCCGTACAGGTCCCACCTTCCCTGGAAGAGAAACTAATATTCCAAAATTCTGACACCTTCCTCCTTAGCTACATATAATCTTCCTGTATCTGGCCTCACGAGCGCATGGCACAGGTAGCAATCGTCATATCACAAGTTTGGAGGTGCTGTCCTTTAACTCAGCACCAAACTCCCTGAACTCAATTTGCAGAACCTCATCACTCATCCTACCCATGTCATTGGTACCTACATGGACCGTGACCTCTGGCTGTTCACTTAAGAATGCTGAGGACTCGATCCGAGATGTCTCAGACCCTGGCACCCAGGAGGCAACATGCCATCCGGCAGTCTCGTTCTCGTCCACAGAATCTCCTTTCTGTTCCCCTAACTAACAGTTCCCCTATTGCCACAGCTCATCTCTTCTGTACCCTTCCCTTCTGAGTCAGAGAGACCTGACTGCTGTGATTTTCTTCTATTGGGTCACCCCCACCCTCCTGACAGTTGTTGAGGGGGGTGGCCACAGGGGTACTCTGCACTGGCTGTTTAACCCCTCAACCCGCCTGTCTGTCACACAGTCCCCTGTAACCTGTACCTTGGATGTAACTGCCTCTCTATATGTCCAACCTATCACCCCCTCAGCCTCCTGGATGATCCCTGCTAACTCCCCGCTCTACGTGAACAGCTACATTGCCCAGTGTGAGGCTAAGTAATGCACTGTCCCTCCGTGGTCTGTCTATATACTGTCAAAGTTTTAGTAAGGTACTGCATTTCTATAGTATTTGCAGTTTATGAACTTGGAGCATTCTGAAGCTGTTACTGTCAGTGAAGAAACAAAAGAAATTCTGCGGATGCTGGAAATCCCAGCAGCACACACAAAATGCTGGAGGAACTTGGCAGGCCAGGCAGCATCTATGGAAAGGTTCAAGCTGAAACCCTTTGGCAGGACTATTGAAAGGTTTCGGCCCAAAACATCGACTGCACTCTTTTCCTCCATGCTGCCTGGCCTGCTGAGTTCCTCCAGCATTTTGTGACTGTCAGTGAAGTGCAGTTTGAAGAACAGTACAGGTCAACTTGCCTACAATGTTTTGCTGACCTTTTAACTTGTTTCAAGATCCATCCGGCCCTCCCCTCCTACATAGCCCCCTATTTTCCCCATTTTTCTTTCATCCATGTGCCTACCTAAAAGCTTCCTAATTGTCCCTGACGTATCTTCCTCTGCCCCCACCACTGACAGCACATTCCACGCACCCAGCACACTCTCTCCTCCCCCCTCCCCCCCCATTACTTTTCTTCAATCACCTTAAAATTATGTTCTCTGTGAAGCGGTTCTGGCTGTCCACTCTCTCTGTTCCTCTTATTACCTGTATACCTCTATCAAGGTGTTGGCGCACCGTCTATATCGAGAGTGGCTCAGCTGTGGGGTCACTGGTTCAGCTCTCAGCTTGCATACAACGTGAAACAGGACAGGCCTTTCAGCCCACGATATTATGCTGACCTTTTAACCTATTCCCTTCCCTCCCACATAACCCCCCCCATTTCTCTCTCATCTGTGTAGCAGCCTCTTAAGTGTCCCTAATGAATCTGCCTCTACCAAATTTGGCAATGTAAACACAAATATTTCAAATGTCTTTTTTTTGCCTGAGGTTAGTCCCAGGGTTAACCTCATTGGAAGTGAACTTTCTCTGTGTGACTATAGAAGGATTCATTTTTTTGTTTGTGTAAATGGTGGGTTTATTTGCTGGGAACGGCTCTGTAAATAATGTTGGTGAGAAGTACAAAGGGTTTATTGTCAGTTTTTTTTGGAGGGGGGGACATGGCTCTGATCCTCAGACTGGTTAGCAATTCACTGAGCTGTTTAGAGAATTAATGGCTGTTGTCTAGTGACTTGAATCGAGGCCATCCACTGCAGCCTGTCCAGAGGATTAGTTATCAAGTCCTGCACTTCACGTCTCGAAGTATTTTGTGCGAGCTCGGGAGATCTGGGCTTCTGTGCACATACGTCACCAGAAGCTATAACAGAGGTTCAAAGAAAAGGCAGGGTAGGGAGTGGGGGGGGGGGAATGTTGGCTTGTATGTTAGAGAGTGCAAGACAAAAAGAAGGAAATTATATTTCAGTCATCTGCGGCTTTGGCCAAAACTCATCGGGGGAACTGTGATTACCACACTGCCCTGGAAGGCTCGGGATAGACTGAGGCCAGATTTCCTGGGATCAGTTTCCAATCTCCGGATATCTAGCAGAACTTCACAGTCGAGTTTGCTGCCATGTGCAGAAGTACAGGGGTATAGAGAACTTACTTGCTGCAGCATCAAGGCATGTAACATCATGTCAGCAACATTCACAAAGAAACAAGCTATACACAAGTTTTCAAGAAAGGTCACAGTTAGAGCAAAAAACAAACTCAGTGTTGGTGCAACGTGATCAAATTGTTGCTAAACTGGAGTGAGTTAAGGTTTTGCCGGTCGGTTCAATGCATTCCTGCTTGTCATGGAATGATTTCTAAGGTGAAGAGCACTGCGGGCTTTGACACACCAAATTACAGCTTCTAAGGTTCAGAGATGCCTAAAATCATATGCAGGTTGTTTTGGTCATTGTAGAACAGCCTCACGCAACATGCCGAAGGAACTCAGCAAGTCAGGCGGCGTCTATGGAGGAGAATGAGCAGTCAACATTTCGGGCCAGGACCCTTCATCAGAACTGGAAAGGAGGGGCCTAGAATAGGAGGTGAGGGGAGGGGAAGGAGTAGAAGCTGGCACGTGACAGGTGAGCCCAGCTGAGGGGGAAGGTAGGTGCATGGGGGAGTGGAGCACAACCATCTACACCATGGAGGACAACTCAAAAAGACAGTGCGTCAAGAAGGTGGCCCCTATTATTAAGAACCCTCGCCATCCAGGACTTGTCCTCTTCTCGTCAATACCACCTAGAAGTTCGAAAATGCACACTCAACTTTTTAGGATGAGCTGCTTTCTCTCCACCTTCATATTTCTGAGCGGTCCATGAACACTAACTCGCTTTTTTGCTCTATTTATCTAATACTTATTATATTTTTTTTCTTTTTTTTTTGGCGTGTGCCTGCGTGCATGTGAGTCTGTGCGTGTCCGTGCGTGCGTCTGTGATGATGTCTTTTTCATGGCTTTTACAAGGCGCGGAGCGAGAGGGAGACTGTGTGGACCGCCACTCTTCACACAGACATTTTCACAGTATTTTCCCTTCTCCCTCGACACTCAACCCGGCACGGATGGAAAGCGTACTCAGGAGTGGACCCGGCTGGTTTCGAACCCGGGAACCTCCGCTCCCAGGTCTGGCGCCAATGTCATTGCCCCACCAGCCGGCCCACTTATTATATTTCTTATTGTATTGTGGTGTACCGCTGCCGCAAAATTCAAAACCTGTCAGAGAAAATAAACCAGATTCTGATATTATAGAACACGACAGCACGAAGCAGGCCCTTCGACTCATCTAGTCCATGCTGAACTGTTTTGTCTAGTCCCTCGCAGTCACATCCTGTGCTGACAGGCAAGTGCAGGGTTCAGTCTCGCTGAGAGACCTTCCGATTTCAGCCAGCACTGAACTCGACTTCCCATCCAAAGTCCAAAGCACAGTTAATCTATTGATCATTTTAAACGAGATAGCGATACATGGTAATGTTGCCATAAAATTTGTTGCTTTATAATGAAAGCTCACCGCTAATACAAAGGATAGAGAGACAGTTGGTAAATTGGTTTATTATTGCAGTGTGTTCCAAGGTACAATGTATCTCAGCCATGCAGATTATTTCATTACAACAGTGCTTTGAGGCAGTACAAGGGAAGCAATGCAGAATGAGGGGTTGCAGTTACAGAGGAAGTGTAAGCAGTAAGGTGCAAGACCACCGTGAGGTATATTGTGAGGTCAAGAGTCCATCTCATCTTGCTAGTGGGCTGTTCAGTACTAGCAGAGTGCAGATTAGAGAGTCTTGTGAGCTAGGAGTTTTCTCTCTGGAGTTAGGGAGGATGAGAGGTGGCTTGATAGGAGTGCACAAGGATTCATTGGACAACCAGAGACTTTTACCAGGATGGAAATGGCTTTTATAAGGAGGCATAACTCTAAAGTGTTGGGAGGAAAAGATGGGGAAGATGTCAAAGGTAGGTGTTTTTTAACACAGATTAGTAGATGTGTGGAATACACTGCAGGGACGGTGGTAGAGGCAGATTAATTAGGGATGTTTAAGATAGTCATACGTAAGCACATAGATGAATGGAAAGATTCGATTGATCTTGGAGGAGGTTACCACATTGCTGTACTGACGAAGGGTCTCGGCCGGAAACATCATCTGTACCTCTTTCTAGAGATGCTGCCTGGCCTGCTGCGTTCACCAGCAACTTTTATGTGTGTTGTCTGCTCCTATGTATTATGGTTTAATGATAAATATGATTTTGAGGCACAGGTATAATAAAGAACTTGCAGCAGCATCACAGTCATATAGATGAAGAGAATACACAGAAAATATAAATTATACACAGAATTACACCATACAGTGACAGGGAAACCTGTGGAAAAACGACACCTTATTGCAAAGGAAAACAAATACAGGACTGAAGACAAGTCCATGGTGGTGTGAGGAGGTCAGTTGAGTGCTGTTGCTGAGGTAGGGTTTGGGTTGTACAGATTGGTTCAGAAACCTGGTGTTTGTGGGAAAGTAGCTTTTGCTGAACCAAAGGGCTGTATTAGGCCATTCGGCCCATCAGATCTGCTCTGCCATTCCATCACGGCTGATTTATTATCCCACTCAACCCCATTTTCCTGCCTTCTTACAGTAAACTGACGCCTTTAATAAGACCATTATGCTGAGCTACGTTCCCATCTCTCTGGCGTGAGACTCAAACCCGCAACCTCCTGGTCCAGAGGAGAGAGTGCTACTGGTTGACTCAGGGCTGACATCGTCATTGCTGTGATTTAATAAACTTCAATGGGAGCTCCTTTTGCCCAGGCTCATTACCAGGGGACACTTGCACCGTGGGGGTGGGGGTTGGGGTTGCAGGGAGCATCACTGAAGGAACAGTGGATAATCGAGTTCCCAATTAGATGAGGCATTAGCGCACACTGACCTCAGTAGAACAATGCCCTACCAGTCTCTTCTAGCACTAGTTAGTGCTGGTGTCTGCAGCTGTTCCTCAGGCATACTGACAGCTGATTGCAGACTCAGCTTCTGTCAGTTTAATTTCATACGTGTATGCAGTTGCCTATCTGTGTCAACACCTTTCAGTAATTAATGTCTGCAGGGGAACAGGACTCAGAACACTGACTACTGATGTGTCAAAGCACCAAGTGAATGGTGCCCAGGAAGCTTTGATTTTTAACCCTTGAGATGACCCCTGGGCTGTTTTAATTTGTTTCAGTATAACTTTTTTGAAGGGTTAGATTGAGGTAAGACATGGGAGCAGAAATAGGCCATTCAGCTCATTGAGTAAGCCCCTCCATTCTATCAAGGTTGATCTATGTTCCCTCTCAACCCCATTCTCCTGCCTTTTCCCCGTAACCTTTGACACTCTGACTAATGAAGAACCCATCAACCTCCACTTTAAATATACCCAGTGACTTGGCCTCCACAGCTGTCTGTAGTGATGAATTCCACAGATTCACCACCCTCTGGCTAAAGAAATTATAGTTAATGAACTTCTGTCTGTAGTGCTATACCATTGAGCTGGTGATGTGAGTTCAAATCCCACCATGGTATCTCTAACGTGTGGTATTCATTAAAAAATTATTTATGATTTATTGAGTGACAAATCATTGGATTGTGCTAAAGAAAAGTCTGCTTTAGTGGAGAGTATCTACACTACCTGGACTGCACTTTCTCTGTAACTGTAACACTATATTCCACATTCAATTCCCAACCTTTTTACTCTGTCATCTTCCCCCTTTCTCCCCAGTCCTGAAGAAGGTACTCGGCTTGAAACGTCAACTGTCTGTTCATTTCCATAGATGCTACCCGATCTGCTGAGTTACTCCAACATTTTGTGTGTGTAGCTTTGGATTTCCAGTATCTGCAGAATCTCTCGTATTTATGATTTGCTGCTCCACTGTAAAATCTCTTCGAGGGTTGCCTATCCTGAAAAAGGTTTAAATTTCTTCGGGTGTTCAATGAGACCCTCTCTCACTGTTCCCCCTCTGCACCTTTTAACTAACTCTCTTTGCCTCCCCCCCCCCCACACCTTTTTATTTTGGCATCTTCTCCCTTCCTTTCCAGTCCTAAAAAGTCGGCTTGAAACATCGACTGTTTCTTCATTTTCATGGATGCTACCTGATGTGCTGAGGATTGTTCTGTATGGATGTCATGCCAAACAAAGCTTTTCACTGTTTACGCGACAGTAAGCCAATTACCATATGTGACTTCAAACCCACCCAAGTGATTATTCTGAGCATGGCATTCAGTTTTAGGGCAATGGGTTGGGGGAAGGGTAAATGCTAGTGGTGCCAACAGGGTACATTTTTTCCCACAAACTTTTCAGATTGTCTTTTTAGAATGGGTGATCAAAGTGCTTGAAGCTGTTAAATTCGGAATCAGAATTATTTTTACTGACGTATGATGAGTCCTGTTGAATGGTCTCAGACCAAAAATTTGACTGCTTATTCCCCACTATGGATGCTGCCTCACTTGTTAAGACCCTCCAGCATTGTGCGTGCGCGTGTGTGTGCGCGTGTGTGTGTGTGTGTGTGTGTGTGTGCGTGCGTGTCTGAAGCTTTCTAGCATTGGCAGAATCTCTTGTGTTTATGGCGTGAAATGTGTTGTTTTGCAGCAGCAATACAAGGCCAGACATAAAATTGACAACAAGTTACAGAAATACACCCACAGTGCATTTTTTTAAAAAAAAAGTTAGCTAGTGTTCATGGGTTCATAAACCATTCAGAAATCTGACGACAGAGGAGAAGAAACTGTTCATAAATCACCAAGTGTGAATCTCCAGGCACCTGTACCTTGCTAGTAACAAAAAGAGGGCATACTCCCAATGGTGAGGGCCCTCAGAGGTGGGGAGGGTTGTGCCCGTGACTGGTTTGATAACCTTTTCAGGCGAGGCATCAAATCAAGGATTAACTTTATTTTATATTTTATATATATTTGTGGTAGAAATTTGCTGTGCTGCGTTGGTCAAGGCATGACATGCAGCAAAAAAAAACGACATTCAGCAATTGTACAGAATCCAGACATTATTACTGAACAACACACATGAAATGCTGACGGAACTCAGCAGGCCAGGCAGCATCTAGAAAAAGTGTACAGTTGACAAAGGCTTTTGGCCCGAAATGTCGACTGTACTTTTTTCCATTGATGCTGCCTTTTGTTGCTGTGTTCCTCCAGCATTTTGTGTGTGTTGCTCGGATTTCTAGCATCTGCAGATTTTCTCTTGTTTGTGATTATTACTGAGCAAAAAAGAGTGCAGGGCAAGCCTCCAAAACATGAGGCTGTGACCGCCATCTTCACTCATCCTCAACGTAGAATTGTTGAGGGTAATGCAGTGTACTTCTGCAGGGTTTTAGATAAGGTTTCATATAATTGGCATGGCGGCAGACCAGAGCATGTGGCATAGGAGGGACAGAATGGATACTAAGTTGGCTTTGCAACAGACAGCAGAGCATGGTGAAAGTTTGTTTCTTGGACAGGAGGAAATTCAGTAATGCTGTGTTGCAGCGGTTAAAAGTTGGAACTGTTGCTTTAATAACTTGGGAGTGCAAGCAACAATTTCTGAATTTGCAAAACAACACACAATTTGCATTATAATGAGCGGAAAGAGGGACGGTAACGGCAGCAGGATATAAATAGGCTGGTGGAATGGGCAGATGTGTGGCAGCTGGAGTTTAATGTCAATGAATGTGAGGTGATGTATCTGGAATTTAGCAATGCAGCACGGATTTCAGGCTTCTGTACCTCCTGCCCGATTGTAGCAGCAAGAAGATGGCTTGGCCAGGATGGTGGGAAACTTTAGATGATGGATGTTGCCTTTTTGAGGCAGTGCCTCCTGTAGATACTGCTGATGGTGGGGGGGGGGGTGTCTGTGATGTATTAGATAGAGCCCATTACTCTATGTGGATTCTTGAGTTCCTGTGTATTTGAGTTTTGTAATCCCAGAAGTTCCCAATCTTTGAAGGTGCAGTCTTTGCCCCAGCTCCCCCTCCAAATCTTTGGCCATTGATTGAAGAGAATGGGACACTGATTGATAGAGTGACAGAATCACAACCAGGTTCATTATCACTGACATGTGTCATAAAATCTGTTGTTATTGTGGCAGCAAAACAGCGCAATACTATAATGCACAAACCCGAGGAAATCTGCAGATGCTGGAATTTCAAGCAACACGCATAAAAATTGCTAGTGAACGCAAGGGTCTGACGAAGGGTCTCGGTCCAAAAAGTCGACTGTACCGCTTCCTATAGATGCTGCCTGGCCTGCTGCGTTCACCAGCAATATTTATGCGTGTTGCAATACTATAATACTTCAGTCCAGATGAAAGATCTCGGCCCAAAATATGGAATATTTATTCCTTTCCTTGGATGCTGCTTGACATGCAGAGTTACTCCAGCATGTTGTATGGGTTGCTATAATACTCTGATGGTGGAAGGGAGACTGTGTATCTTCAGATTCCTGATGGTAGTAATGAGAGGAAAGCATATCCTGGGTGGTGGAAGTCCTTACTAATGCATGCCATCTTTTTGGGGCATCGCCTACTGAAGACACCCTTGCAGGTGGAGAGGCCAGTGCCATGATGGACCTGGCTGAGTTTATAACTCTGCAGGTTTTGCATTGAGCATCGGTGTCTCCCGTCTTCATACCAGGTGGTGATGCAACCAGTTAGAACGCTTGAGGTAGGGATCTGCTGTACCAAATTTCCTCAAACTCTTAATGAAATATAGCCTCTGGAGTTCCTCCTTCGGGATTGCCTCAGCATATTGGGCACAGGATAGGTCTTCAGAGATATGGACACCCAGGAATTTGAAACTGCTCACTCTTTGCACTGCCGAACCTGCGAAGAGGACTGGTGTGTGTTGAAGAAAACAGGATGAGTGACTTGGTGATGGTTGTGAACGGGAGAGAAGGTTCGACTTTTTCCATGTTGTAACAATTGAGTGGCATCATTACTAAATTGGCAGGTTGCTGATGCACCTTGTCGAGTGTTAGTGGGGGGAGCGTTCAGTGGGGGATGGGACCAATGGGTGTGTTCTGAGAGCTGCCATTGACTGATGAGCTGATTGCCCTCCCACTGTGTTGTAAGGAAACATGAGACAGTGTTAGCATGTGGCGCCTTCAAAGCCAGATGGGAAAAGGAGATTAGATTCCTCAGTTTGTGCCACCCGTGCATTCACAGTGGTACATTAGTGTTAGTTAATGAATAACACAGCAGCAAACACTGACAGGGCTGTGGTTTCACTAGGAGTTGAACTCTTGGACATGCTGAGTTTAAGACAAAAAGGATTCCTCCCCCTGTCTCTATAGATTCACTGTGCACATTTTTTTTAAAAAAGTGTCAACCCTTCTATTACTCAGTTTTTATAATCATCCTTACTTTTATTGGGAATGAGCTCATGGTTTGATTTAATCACAAAGCAGAAGAGATGGAGCAAGTTCCATTTTACTCTGGGAGGGGTGGGTGCCTGGAATGCTCTGCTGGGGGCAGTGGTGGAGGCAGATGTGACGGAGACTGGTAGACCCAAGAATATGTGGTGAATGGAGGGATATTGTCTAGGCAGAAAGGATTAATTCAGTTAGGCATTTAATTACTAGCCAATTAGTTTGGTACAACTTGGTGGGCCAATGGGCTTGCTCCTGTGTAAAGTTCAAAGTAAAATTTATTATCAGAATACACGTATGCCAACACATACAACCCTGAGATCTTTTTCCTCCTGACATACTCAGCAAATCTACAGAAGAGTATCTGTGAACTGTGCAAATGCAAATATAAATACAAGGGGTAATTGATAAATTCATAGCCTAAGGTAGAAGGAGTCAATTTTAGGAAACCTAGCACATTTATTTTTCAACATAGACCCCTCCTACATTTACACACTTAGTCCAGTGGCCATGGAGCAAATGGATCCCTTCTTTATAGAAGTTGGTGTCTTGGACCTCCAGAAAGTGGTCCACAGCAAGGGTGATTGATAAGTTCGTGGCCTAAGGTAGAAAGAGATGAGTTATACAGCTCTCATTACATGCACGTGCAGTTCAACTCTCTGAGTGATTATGCAGAAAGTTTGAAGTTAATAACTCATCTCCTTCTACCTTAGGCCACAAACTTTTCAATCACCCCTCATAAGTAGCAATGGGGTGAGATCATTGCTTGTGGGAACACCAGGAATAGAATGAGTGTAGAGGAACTTCAAGAGTCTGATGTTTGAGGGGTAATAACTGTTCTTGAACCTGATGGTGCGAGGCCTGAGGCACCTGTATCTTCTACCTGATGACAGCAGCAAGAAAGGAGCATCGGCTGGCTGGTGAGGATCTTTGATTATGGGATGCTGGTTTTCCATGGCAACGTTTCATGTAGATGTGCTCAATGTGCACAGTTAAGATTATAAAGATTACTTTTAAGATATAAATTGGATTTATTTGTCACAGCTAATTGAAACATAGTGTGAGATGCACTGTTTGTAACAAGGATGTGCTGTAGGGCAGCCTGAAGTGTTGTCATGCTTCCAGCATCAACATTGCCCTAACCCTAACGCACACTAACCCTGACCTGTGCATCTTCGGAACGTGGGAGGAAACCTACACAGTCACTGGGAAAACGTACAAACTCGTTACAGACAGCATTAGGAACTGAACCGCAGTCTTGCAGCTGCCACTGTAAAGCGTTACATTAACTGCTACATAGTACTGTTCTACGTTCTAAATACACTTAGTTGGAAAATAAGAAATAAAAATGGAATGCTGGAAACACTTATCGGACCAGGTGGGCAGTGTCTTTGGAGAGAGAATTGGAAGTGAAGTGTCAGATTGTTGGAACTGAGTTTTAATGATATTTCTGTTCTTTCTCCCTGTTTTAGAGACCCAAGACCAACAAATCAAAGAGTCAACAAGCATGTCAACAATGATGTCAACTTGCGTATTCAGAACCTGACCATATTAGTCAGGCACATAAAGAACTACTACCAGGTACGTGGCTGCACCCAGCTTCCTGCCTACTGTGGTTTTATCTTTAGAAGGGATTGAAGATACTAGTTCTCTCTGTTCACAGCTTCTCTCTCAACCCCCAACCATTTCCTGTTGTGCCGCTTGTCGTCATTTTGAGACTCAATGTGTCTATTTGCTGGTTATTTTTAATGAGCTGGTTTTTTTTTTAACAGACCACGTTTGTCACCCAACATTGTACAGTGTGTTGACTAAATTATATTACCGAAATTCACTGGTTACTTGAGAAGCTTTGTGTATAGGATTACATCTCTATAGCACTCCCTCGGGCAATATAAATGTGTGCCATCTTAGAGATATCTTAAGATACAAAAATTTATCTGTAGGGGCATGTCTCTGCAGGAGTGAACTGAAAGGTCACACAGAGCTGGTGTTCAAAGTAATAGGTGATTGATTAAACACTGGTACGGACCAGGAGACCAGCCAAAGCTCATTATCTGAGAATGAATTTGGTACAACTTTTACATTCTCCATTGATGAGATTACTAGTAAAACTACATTTTGATAACAGGATGTCACTACAAGAAGACTTAATCAGGTAACAGACTAGGTCCCGATTACAAAATAAAATGATTATCCACAGGTCTACCAATAAATCCAGTTTTCAATTACAACAATGGTTGCACACTGCTGCATTCCATGTCTGTACTTCTAGGCTTTGTCTGCATTTCCCTGTTAACACATCAGCACAATCTGCATCCTTATTTACTAGTTATTAGCCCTTGTTATTCTCTGCTCTACACCATCTCCATCACAATTTCCCTCCCCCAAGGGAAGGGGAAATATGTACCCATCTTTGAGATATCTTAAGATCCCTTAAGATACAAGAGTCCAAACACAAAATGCTAGAGGAACTCAGCAGGTCAGGCAGCATCTATAGAGAGGAATAAACAGTCAATCTTTCAGACTGGGACCTTTCATCAGCAGCAGTGGAGAAAGAGAGTGGGGAGAAGCCAGATGGGGGAGGGGACGGAATGCAAGCTGGAAGGCGATAGGTGAGTCTGGGTGAGGGTGTGGGAGGTGGGGGTGGGTGATGTGAGAAGCTGGGAGAGGATAGGTGGAAAAGGTAAAGAGCTGAAGAAGGAGAATCTAATAGGAGAGGAGAGTGGACCATGGGCGGAAGGGAAGGAGGAGGGGCTCTAGAGCAAGTGGTGGGCAGGTGAGGAGATAGTTTCTATCCCCTAAGAGAATATAAAGGGATGCTCTTCTTTGAGCTATCTGAAGGTCTCTTCAGATTCAAAACTTTATCGAAAAGAATGGTCTCCGTTGCACGTTTCCTTTTCCTAAGGGAATATAAAATTGTGCCCGCCTCTTGCCATGGAGAATAAGAGGCCCAGGCTCATGTTCCAGCAATTCTGCTTCCCGGATGCCTGTGACTTCTGTACAGCCTGGAGTCTCTACTTTCTCCCAGTGCAGAAGATCAGCACACAACAACAAAGCCAGTTCAGGAGGAGTAACTGAATGAGGGATTTACAGTTCTCCGGAGTATGGACCTTGTATATCTTCTGTTTAGTCCTCATCGCCTTTGCATGTTGTCATGAGGTGACTTGCTGGCCAAAACCCTCTCAGACGTGAGGACTCCGTTTTTACTTGTAGTTGGGACTCATGCTGGCATCTTTGTTGCTCAGAATCAATTGTCAGTTACTTACTCTTCTCAGGCTGGAGGAGCAACACCTCATATTCCATCTGGGTGGACGTTGATTTCTCCTATTTCTGGTAACTTCTCCCCCCTCTCCCTTGTCTCTTTTTCCACTCCCCATTCTGGCTCTCTCACCTGTTCATCGCCTCCTCTGGTGCCTCTCCTCTTTCCCTTTCTCCTATGGTCCACTCTCTTCTCTCATATTCCTCCTTTTTCAGCTCTTTACCTTTTCTACCTATCACCTTCCAGCTTTTTACTTCATCCCTGTCCCCCACCCAACCACCTTTCCCCACACCTGGTCTCGACTATCATTTGCCAGTTTGTATTCCTTTCCCACCCACCACCCTATCCTGGCTTCTTCCCCCTTCCTTTCCAGTCCTGATGAAGGGTCTCGGCCTAAACAGTCAAATGTTTACTCAACTCCATAGGTGCTGCTCGACCAGCTGAGTTCCTTCAGCGTTCTGTGTGTGCTGCTCTGGATTTCCAGCATCTGGAGAATCTCTTGTCAGATAGTTTGCCTTGTGTTGGATGAAACCAGGACCATTAGTGTTGAAGCAAGCAGTCAAGAAAGAACTCACTGAGGGATTAATGTGGGAGTTCGGGAAGCAGCCTGAATTGTTGCTTCATCGTTGTGGTATTTTTATTTTTACTTTAGTGATACAACATGGACTAGGCCCTAAGGGCCCTTTGACCTTTGCTGCCCCAGCAACCCCACAGCCCCAATTAACCCTAAGCTAATCACGGGACAATTTGCAATGACCAACTAACCTATGTGGTAGGTCTTTGGATTGTGGGTGGAAACCGGAGCACCTGGGGAAAGCCTGTGCATTCCACGGGGAGGACGTACGGGGACTCCTTACAGAACGGCACTGGAATTGAACTCTGAATTCCAGAATGGCCCGACCTGTAATAGCAGTGCACTACCAGCTACAGTACTGTACCGCCCACATACCGTGGTGTGTGTTGTTGAGAGTCCTGGGGCACATTTTCCTCTGGATATTTGAAATAAAGCCTGAAAATGTTCAAGTTTATTGTTGTCATAGGCAGATACATACAGGGTATAAATGTTATAAAGTTAACTTAAAGTATACAACTTAACTTAAAGTTAACAGGCTATAAAGTTAACTTACTGCAGCAGCACAGTGGATTACAAGATGACAACAAATATAAGCTAATGTAAACTTAAATTGGCATATAGTCATCCGTCTCGTGAGACCATGGATTTGCGCCTTGGAAGGTTTCCAGGACGCAGGCCTGGGCAAGGTTGTATGGAAGACCAGCAGTTGCCCATGCTGCAAGTCTCCCCTCTCCACACCATCGATGTTGATCAAGGGAAGGGCATTAGGACCCATACAGCTTGGCACCGGTGTCGTCACAGAGCAATGTGTGGTTAAGTGCCTTGCTCAAGGACACAACATGCTGCCTCAGCCAAGGCTCGAACTAGCGACCTTCAGATCCCTAGACCAATGCCTTAACCACCTGGCCACGCGCCAACATAATTGGCATAAATTATCCAGAATTTATGTGTTTGAAAATGAACAATAAAACAATGAGAGGGCAACACACACACACACAAAACACTGGAGGAACTCAGCAGGTCAGGCAGAATTCAAAGAGACTCTGCAATGGAGCAGCAAACCATAAGCACCTGATGAAGAGTCTTGGCCTGAAACATCGACTTTTTATTCTCCTCCGTAAATGTTGCAGGACTGTGTTCCTCCTGAATTTTAGGTGATACACAAGACCAGGTGAAGGAGGGAAGGTGGGTGGGTGGGGAGAGGGGTGAAGTAAGAAGCTGAGAGGTGATAGGTTGATTGGTCAGGGTATGAAGGGATTCAGAGCAAAGGCAGGAGATTGGGGCTGGAGGAAAATTGCGTCAGCTGTGATGAAATAGCGGAGCAGACTTGATGGGCCAAATGGCCCAATTCTGCTCCTATATCTTATGGTCTTATGGTGACACCAGTGAGAGGGAAGGTGGGTGGATAGCGGAGGGGCGGGGGATGAAGTCAGAAGCCGTCAGGTGATAGGTGGAAGAGGTAAAGGGCTGAAGAAGGAGGAATCTAATAGGCGAGGAGAGTGAACCATAGGAGAAAGAGGAGGAGGGGGGAACCAGAGGGGCGGTGATGGGCAGGTGAGGAGAAGAGAAGATCTGAGAGGGTAACCAGAATGGGGAATGGAAAAAGAGAGAAGGGGAAGAGGGGAAGAAATTACTGGGAGTTGGAGAAGTCGATGTTCAGTGGTGATCACACCTCAAAAAGGAGTTATGATATTTGTAGAGCAGTTTTGTGTTGTTGAGTCTGGGAAATGTTACTGGAATGCTGGTCTTGTTTTTTGAAGGTGCACAGTGTAATAAAATGACTGTGATGATGTCCTCATGGGGCTGGGCACAAGTAACTGGATAATCAATGGGAAGTAACAAAGCCTCAGTGTTTACCATTGCTCCAAGTGGCTGGCCGCTTAAATGGCTTATTTGCATTCTGGAAGTCTATAATGAGACTGATGCTTCTATTATGAAACTGTTGTTTGCAGGAAATTGCTGCTTCTGGTTTGTTAGTCGCTGTGTTGACTGCTTGGCATGCCTCTTCCTCTGTGCAGACAGCTGTAGCCACATAATTGGAGTAAAGAGATCGGCTCGGCCCATGCATGCTGGCACTGGGATCTCACATCGAAGAGCTTTGGAGTTTATTCCACTTCAGTGAATTCCATTGGGTTCAGTGCCACAGTTAACTCAGCATTTGTGGGTTACCAAGTTTATCAGGGCTAAACGTTTCCTCTCACAATTAAGATTAGTTTTCCATCCTGTAAAGGTTCACATCTTCCAACCTTTCCGGCAGGAGACCGATGTCATAAACAAGGAATTACCTTCAAATCTCTTGTTCCTACTCACCTTACAGAACTCCTCCTATAAAGTCAGAGTCATATAACATGGAAACAAGCCTTTCAGCCCATCTGGTCCATGCCAACTAGGGTCCCATCCAACACACATAAAAGTCAAGAAGGGTCTCGGCTTGAAACGTCGACTGTACCTCTTTCTAGAGATGCTGCCTGGCCTGCTGTGTTCACCAGCAACTTTGATGTGTGTTGCTTGAAATTCCAGCATCTGCAGATTTCCTTGCGTTTAGGATCCCATCCAAGCTGTTCTGTTTGGTATTGGTTTATTATTATCGTATGTACCAAGATGAAATAAAAATCTCGTCTTACTGTGCATAATGTATGTACAGATCCAATCATTACACAGTGCAGAATAAAGTGCAACAGCTACTGAAAAAGTGCGCTGCAGTTAAATTATAAAGTGCAAGATAACAATGAAGTAAATTGTGAGGTCAAGAGCCCATCTCACCATACAAGTCCGTCCAAGAGTACATGCTTTTGGATTTTGTATCTCCCGCCTGAGGGGAGAAGAGAGAATGCCCAGGATGTGTGGGGCTCTTGATTATGTTGACTGATTTACTGAGATAGCAAGCAGTTTTTGTTCGATGATAAGATCAGGCACAATATACCCAGCTGCTGAAAACTAACGAAAAAGTGCAATGTGGGTAAATGATAAAGTGCAAGATCATAAGATTATTTGGCCTGTATCCCTCTAAACCTCTCCAAGTACCGGTCCAGGTGCCTTTTGAACATTATACCTATTATTTTGATATTCAATAAGATTATAAAGCTGATCTTGACCACAACTCCACTTGGCCTCCTTGGGATTTGTGTTCTTTCTCACTTGTGTCTAGTAAGCAACTACTGATCTGAGTTTTAAAGAACTAGTTGAGTTGACGTCACATTCTTTGAAGGAATAAACAAAATCAACATTACTGGATTAAGCAAAATGCAGAAAATCCTGGCAAAGCTCAAAGTCAGACAGCATTTTAGTCATAGTGTATTACAGCACAGAAACACGCCCTTTATCAAATCTCCCCTTGTGCTCCTGTGTTTCTGGGGAGAGAAGAGGGGGTAGGTGGGGCCTTTTATGTTGACTGATTTTCTGAGGCAGCGAGAAGTATAGATGGCGTCTGTGGAGGAGAGGCCGGTTTCCGTAATAAAGGCTGGTTCTGTCCTGCTCTCTTGTGAGATATTCAGCTGGCAGTGTTTCTGCTTCATCCTCTTCTGCTGTGAAACCCAGATTATGTTCCACCTTCAAAAGTGAGAAGCTATTTAGTCATTTCACATCGACTTCCTGTGTAATAGATCTCTCAGAAGCACAGAGTTTTAAGCCGTTTGTGGCTCATGGCATTTACCCTGTAAACATATGCTAATGAGCTGAGAAGCTTTTATTGAGCCTCTCTTTTTCCCCAAAGTTCTAAAAGTTCAAAGTAAATTTATTATCGAAGTACATATATGTCACCATATACAACACTGAGATTCATTTTTTTGCGGGCATACTCAATAAACAGTAAACAGAATCAATGAAGGATGCACCCAATAGTGGAGACAAATAACCAATGTGCAAAAAACAACAAACTTTGCAAATATAAAAAAAAGAAATAATAATAATAATAAATAAATAAGCAATAAATATCAAGAACATGAGATGAAGAGTCCTTGAAAGTGAGTCCATAAGTTGTGGGAATAGTTCAGTGATGGGGTGAGTGAAGTTATCCCCGCTGGTTTAAGATCCTGATGGTTGAGGGGTAATAACTGTTCCTGTACCTGGCAGTGTGAGTCCTGAGGCTCCTGTACCTTCTTCCTGATGGTAGCAGTGAGAAGAGAGTGTGATTTCGGTGGTGGAGGTCCCTGATGATGGATGCTGCTTTCCTGCAATAGTGCTCCGTGTAGTTATGCTCAGTGGTGGGGGCGCCTTTACTTGTGATGAGCTGGGCTGTATCCACTACTTTTTGTAGGATTTTCCATTCAAGGGATTTGGTGTTTCCATACCAGGCTGTGACGCAACCAGTCAATATATTCTCCACCACACATCTGTAGAAGATAGTCTAAATTTTAGATGTCATGCTGAATCTTTGCAAACTTCTAGGGAAGCAGAGGCTTTCTTTCTAACTGCATTTAAATGCAGGGTGTCGGCTCAGTGATGTGAATACAGCATGTTTTCTGCTGGGGAGGATGGTGAGCTAGTTATACAGAGTTGTAGAGCGCTGCACACAGCAACAGGCCTTTTGGGCCATCTAGTCTATGCTGAAATGTTGTCGTGCCTGGTCCCATCGATCTGCACCTCCATAACCCTCCCATCCATGTACGTACCCAGACTTCGCTTAAATGTTGCAGTCAAACCTGCATCCACTACTTCCACTGACCACACCCGCAGCACCCTCTGAGTGTAGAAGTCCCACCCTTGGGTTCCCCTTAACTCATGACCTCTAATTTTAGTCTCATCCAACCTCAGTGGAAAAAGCCTGCTTGCATTTACCCTATCTATACCCCTCATAATTTTGTATACCTCTATCAATTCTTCCCTCATTCTCTTACGCTCCAGAGAATAAAATCATAACCTATTCAGCCTTTCCCTAAACTTTGGGTTCTCAATTCCTAGCACATGATTATAAATTTTTTCTGTGCTCTTTCAATCTTATTTGTAAGGAGCTGGTGGTAGACCTGAGGAGAGCTAAGGTACCGGTGATCCCTGTTTCCATCCAGGGGATCAGTGTGGTGGAGGATTACAAATACCTGGGGATACGAGTTGACAATAAACTGGACTGGTCAAAGAACACTGAGGCTGTCTACAAGAAGGGTCAGAGCCGTCTCTATTTCCTGAGGAGACTGAGGTCCTTTAACATCTGCCAGACGATGCTGAGGATGTTCTACGAGTCTCTGGTGGCCAGTGCTATCATGTTTGCTGTTGTGTGCTGGGGCAGCAGGCTGAGGATAGCAGAAACCAACAGAATCAACAAACTCATTCATAAGGCCAATGAAGTTGTGGGGATGGAACTGGACTCTCTGATGGTGGTGTCTGAAAAGAGGATGCTGTCCAAGTTGCATGCCATCTTGGACAATGTCTCCCATCTACTACATAATGTACTGGGTGGGCACAGGAGTACATTCAGCCAGAGACTCATCCCACCAAGATGCAACACAGAGCGTCATAGGAAGTCATTCCTGCCTGTGGCCATCAAACTTTACAACTCCTCCCTTGGAGGGTCAGACACCCTGAGCCAATAGGCTGGTCCTGGACTTATTTCCTGGCATAATTTACATATTACTATTTAACTATTTATGGTTTTATTACTATTTATTATTTATGGTGCAACTGTAACAAAAACCAATTTCCCCCGGGATTCAATAAAGTATGTCTATGTCTAGTCTATGTCTATGTATATTTCCTGTAGGTAGGTGACCAGAACTGCACACAATACCCCAAATTTCACAAATGTCTTGTACTCCTTCAATTTAATATCTCAACTTCTGTACTTGACACATTGATTTATAAAAGCTGATGTGGCAAAAGCTCTCTTTACTCTCTTGTTGAGTCATCTCTCCATCATAAAGTTTATGGGTTTTATAATCCAACTGCTTTTGTGGCTGTTTTCTTGGGGTCAGCACTCAGATTGCCTTTTGTAATCAGTGTCAAGGCTGCTTGGAGTGATGAGAATTGGTTTGCAGTTTTGCCAGATTAGTAGCATAGCTGGTACAGGTTATGGTAACTGATAATAACTGACACTCAGCTCGTCAAGGCTTGGCTTCCTATTCTTGTAAAAGGAAATGTTTCACACATGCTTTGCAGCAGAACCCAGCAATGTTAATAGCCAGCCATTCACACCACCAAGTGATAAAATCCTGATGGATTCACACTCACTAACCACTCACAAAACCTGCTCTTTGGGGTCAGTCAGGTTCTCTTGTAAATTTAAAGAAATGGTAAAGAATTTCAGAAATCAGAATCAGGTTGATGATCACTAATGTATGCTGTGAAATATGTTGTTTTGCAGCAGCAGTACAGTCACAATACATAAAATATACAACCAATTAAAGTAGTGAGATGGTGTTCATGCAGAAATTTGATGGTGGAGGGGAAGAAGCTGTTATTAAAATGTTGAGCGTGTGTGACTGCTCTGATAGCATTGAGAAAAGAGGGTGCCCTGAGTGGTGGGGGGCCCTTGATGATGGATGCCACCATTTTGAGGTATTGACTTTTGAAGATGTCCTTGATGTTGGGGAGGCTGGTGCCCATGATGGAGCCCGCTGAATTTGCACACCCCTTTTTTTCCCCCATGCCTGTCCATTGCCCCCCTTTATACCAGGTGGTGATATAACCGATCAGAGTGCTCTTCATCTGTAGAAATTTGCTGGAGTCTGTAGTGACATACCAAATCTCCTCAGACCCATGATCAAGTAGAGACAAGTCGGCGGTAGTGCAAGAGGTGGGGTGCAGTACAGTATTCCACTGCTGAGGTACGGTTCGGATTCAAGAACTTGATTAGGAAGATCACTATTAGACCAAAGAACATCAGAGCAGAATTAGGCCAGGGGCCCATCGATTCCCAGATTATCACCAGTACATATATGTCACCATATGCAACCCTGAGATTCATTTTCTTGCAGGCATACTCAATAAATCCATAACAGAATGATAAGCATATTAGAATCAACAAAAGACTGCACCAATTTGGACGTTCACCAGTGTGCAAAAGACAACATGTGCAAATACAAAAATCAACAATAATAATTAATAAAGAAGCAATAAATATCGAGAACATGAGGTGAAGAGCCCTTGAAAGCGAGTCCACTTAGAACAAAAAAAACATTGTTGATTGCAGAAACTTTAGGTTGCATAAGCGGAATCAAAAGGCAGGGGAGTCCATTTCAGCTTACGTGGCTGAATTGAAGAAATTGAGCGTTGTCAGGTCAGTAGTAGGCTTAATGCAGCACTGAGAGATTGTTTAGTCTGTGGAATTTTACAAGAAAGCATTCTAAAATTGTTCCTAACTGAAGTACAAGTCACATTTAAAAGAGCAGTTGAAATCACTGTATCAATGGACTAGCAGCCAGAGATGTTCTTGAGTTGCAGTCAGGAATTAAAGTGAGTGTCAACAAAATTGTAACATCTAAACAGTAACCTTCCTGGCTGAACAAATTGTGTTACCATTGTGGCAAGGGCTCACATACCATAAGACCAAAAGATAAAGGAGCAGAAGTAGGCCATTCAGCCCATCAAGTCTGCACCGCCATTCAATCATGGGCTGATCCAATTCTTCCAGTCATCCCCATACCTTTTAATGCCCTGGCTAATCAAGAACCTATCTATCTCTGCCTTAAATGCACCAATGACTTGGCCTCCACAGCCACTGATTCTACAGATTTACCACCCTCTGACTAAAGTAATTTCTCTGCATCTCTGTTCTAAATGGACATCCTTCAATCCTGAAGTCATACCCTCTTGTCCTAGACTCCCCTACCATGGGAAATAACTTTGCCATATCTAATCTGTTCAGGCCTTTTAACATTCAGAATGTTTCTATGGGATTTCCCCCCCCCCCCCACCCCCACAATTCTCCTGATTTCCAGGGAATACAGCTCAAGAACTGCCAGGCATTCCTCATACAGTAACCCTTTCATTATTCCTGGAATCATTCTTGTGCATCTTCTCTGAACTCTCTCCAATGTCAGTATATCCTTTCTAAAATAAGGAGCCCAGAACTGCACATAATACTCCAAGTGTGGTCTCACAAGTGCCTTATAGAGCCTCAACATCACATCCCTGCTTTTATATTCAATACCTTTAGAAATGAATACCAACATTGCATTTGCCTTTTTCACCACCAACTCAGCCTAGAGGTTAACCTTTGGGGTATCCTGCACAAGGATTCCCAAGTCTCTTTGCATCTCTGCATTTTGAATTCTCTCCCCATCTAAATAATAGTCTGCCTGTTTATTTCTTCCACCAAAGTGCATGACCATACGCTGTCCAACATTGTATTTCATTTGCCACTTCTTTGCCTGTTCCCCTAAACTATCTAAGTCTCTCCGCAGGCTGTCTGTTTCCTCAACACTACCTGCTCCTCCACCTATCTTTGTATCATTGGCAAATTTAGCCACAAATCCATTAATCCCGTAGTCCAAATAATTGACATACATTGTAAAAAGCAGCGGTCCGGACACTGACCTGTGTGGAAGTCCACTGGTAACCAGCAGCCAGCCAGAATAGGATCCCTTTATTCCCACTCTCTGTTTTCTGCCAATCACCCAATGCTCCACCCATGCTAGTAACATCCCTGTAATTCCATGGGCTCTTATCTTGCTAAGCAGCCTCATGTGCAGCACCTTGTCAAAGGCCTTCTGAAAATCCAGGTACGCCACATCTACTGCATTTCCTTTGTCTGCCCTGCTTGTAATTTCCTCAGAAAATTGCAGTAAGTTAGTCAGGCAGGATCTTCCTTTCAGGAAATCATGCTGGCTTTGGCCTGTCTTGTCATGTGTCTCCAGGTATTCCATAATCTCATTCCTAACAATCAATTCCAACAACTTTCCAACCACTGATGTCAAGCTAACAGGTCTATAGTTTTCTTTCTGTTGCCTCCCACCCTTCTTAAATAGTGGAGTAACATTTACAATTTTCCAGTCATCCGGTGCACTGCCAGAATCTATTGGTTCTTGAAAGATCATTGTTAATGCCTCTGCAATCTCTCCAGCCAGTTCCTTCAGAACCCGAGGGTGCATTCCATCAGGTCCAGGAGATTTATCCATCCTGAGACCATTAAGCTTCCTGTGCACCTTCTCAGTCGTAATTTTCACTGCACATACTTCACTTCCCTGACACTCTTGAATGAGCGTTACACTGCAGATGTCTTCCACTGTGAAGACTGATGCAAAATACATATTCAGTTCCTCTGCCATCTCTGCGTCTCTCACTGCAATATCACCAGCATCATTTTCTATTGGTCCTATATCTACATTCAACTCTCTTTTACCCTTTATATACTTAAAAAAGCTTTCAGTACCTTCTTTGATATTAGTCGCTAGCTTCCTTTCATAATTCATCTTTTCCTTCCTAATGACCTTCTTAGTTTCCTTCTGCAAGTTTTTAAAAGCCTCCCAATCCTCTATCTTCCCACTGGCTTTGGCTTCCTTGTATGCCCTCTCTTTTGCTTTTACTTTGGCTCTGAATTCACTTGTCAGCCACAGTAGGGTCCTTCTTCCATTTGAAAATTTCTTCTTATTTGGAATGTATCTGTCTTCCACTTCCCTCATTTTTCTCAGAAACTCCAGCCATCGCTGCTGTGCTGTCCTTCCTGCCAGTGTCCCTTTCCAGTCGACCTTGGCCAGTTCCCCTCTCATGCCATTGTGATCACTGTTCCCTAAGGGTTCCTTAACCTTAAGCTCTCTTATCACCTCTGGATCATTGCACAACACCCAATCCAGCACAGCTGATCCCCGAGTGGGCTCAACAACAAGCTGTTCTAAAAAGCCATCCCTTAGACATTCTACAAATTCTTTCTCAAGGTCCAGTACTGGCCTGTTTTTCCCAATCCACTTTCATGCTAAAATCCCCAACGATTATCATGACATTGCCCTTCTGACATGCCTTTTCTATCTCCTGTTGTAATTTGTAATCTACATCCTGACTGCTGTTTGGAGGCCTGTATACAATTGCCATTAGGATCCTTTTACCCTTGCTTTTTCTAAACTCAACCCATAGAGGCTCTTCACCTTCCTATGTCATCCCTTTCTAATGATTTAATATTACTCCTTATACACAGGGTCACACCACCCCCTCTGCCTACTAACCTATCTTTCCGATACACCGTATATCCTTGGACGTTCAGCACCCAATGGCAGCCATCCTTTAGCCAAGTTTCAGAGATGGCCACAACATCATACTTGCCAATCTGTAGCTGAATTTCAAGATCGTCCACTTTATTTCTTTTGCTGCATGCATTCAAATACAACACTTTCAGTCCAGTATTTGTTGCTTTTTGTTTTAACTGTACCATGTATCGATTGCCCTGTAACTCACCCCACTGGCCATGATTGTCTCATCTCCTGCCTGTCCTTTCTATCATCTCTGTTGCACGCTATCTTTGATTTATTTCTGTTTTCCCCATCTTCAGTCCCATCACTCCAGTTCCCATCCCCCTACCAAATTAGTTTAAACCCTCCCTAACAGCTCTATTAAACCTGCCTGCTAGGATATTGGACCCCTTTGGGTTTAGGTGTAACCTGTCCTTTTTGTACAGGTCATATCTCCCCCAGAAGAGGCCTCAGTGATCCAGGAACCCGAAGCCCTGTCCCCTACACCAGTCTCTTAGCCATGCTTTAACATGCCTGATCATGCTATTCTTGCGCTCATTAGCACGTGGCACAGGCAGCAGTCCTGAGATTACCACACTGGAGGTCCTGCTTTTCAGCTTCCTACTCAACTCCCTGAATTCTCTCTTCAGGACCTCCTCCCTTTTTCTACCTATGTCATTGGTGTGGGCAGGTGGCCAAGTGGTTACAGCATTCAACTAGCGATCTGAAGGTTGTGAGTTCAAGCCCCAGCCGAGGCAGCGTGTTGTGTCCTTGAGCAAGGCACTTAATCGCACAGTGCTCTGCAACGACACTAGTGCCAAGCTGTATCGGCCCTTGCCCTTCCCTTGGACAACATCGGTGTCGTGGAGAAGGGAGACTTGCAGCATGGGCAACTGTCGGTCTTCCATACAACCTTGCCTAGGCCTGCGCCCTGGAGAATGAAGACTTTCCAGGTGCAGATCCATGGTCTCGCAAGACTAACGGATGTCTGTCTGTCTGTCTTTCTTTCTTTCTTTCTTTGGTACCAGCATGTACCCAGACTTCTGGCTGTTTGCTCTCTTCCTTCAGAATACTCTGCACCCGATCTGAGACATCCCATACCCTGGCACCTGGGAGGCAACACACCATGCAGGTATCTCTATCAGGCTGACAGAACCTCCTGTCTGTTCCCCTCACTATTGAATCCCCTATGACTAACGCATTTTCTTCTCTCCCTTCTACACCACGGAACCAGGCTCAGAGCCAGAGACCGGATCGCCGTGGTCTTCCCCTGTCTGGTCCATACACCAGACCAATGCAGGTTTAAAGGCAAAGCTTGCAGAAAATGCAACAAAGTAGGACACATAGAGAGAGCATGTCAGATAGACAAAAATAAATGCACTGTACAGGGAAGAGGGAAAAAGAAGTCAAGTTGCAGTTTCAAAAAGAGCACTAATCCATTGATGAAAAATCTAATAATGATGAGAATGACACAGGACTGGGTAGCCTTGAGACTTACAATGTGAAAACTAACGAGACGAGCAATATGGCTTAGACCAGAAGTGCATGCAAATGAATTAAAATCGAACTGGACATTGGTTCGGCTGTTTCAGTCATTCCATAAAATTAATTTGAATGGCATTTCAAAGATAATGAACTGAAGCTTGCTGATATCCAACGAAAGCTGTGCGGTTCCATATACCATCCATGATAAAATAGCCAAAGAGCTAGATTGTAGGGGGGCTGAAGAAATTCTTTCCAAGGTTGAGTGGGGCCCATGGACAACATCGGTGATCTCAGTAGCCAAGAAGAATGGGTTTGTCAGGATCTATGGTGATGTTAAGGTCACCAACAACCCAGTACTGAAAGTAGATCAATGCCCTCTGCCCCACACAGAGGATATTTTTGCAAACCTTTCTGGAAGGAAGCACTTCAGCAAAATGAACTTAGTTGAAGCCTACCTACAGATGGACATGGAAGAAGAGTCCAAAGAGATTCTCACCATATAGGGCTTTATCACTACGATAGCTTTATTTTTGAAGTAGCATCTGCACCTATGCTCTGGCAGAACACTATGGACCAAGTGCAGCAAGTCTGCCTAGGCACTCAGTGTTGCCTGGATGGCATCACTGGTACCGGTGAGGATGACAAGGGACACCTCCAAAATCTCAGGACTGTATTAAAAAGTTTAGAAGATCATGGGCTCAGAACGCAGTGCAACAAGTGCGAATTCTTTAAACCAAGCATCATTTATTGTGGTCACACCATTTCACACCATTGACGCACAGCATCACACAAGTCTGCTGAGAAAATTCAAGCAGTGCGGATGCCCCAAAGCCAAAGGACATGACACAGTTGTGACCCTTTTTAGTACTTATCAATTAGTACAAGAGATTCCTGCCAAACCTGGTTACTGTGCTCCAACCCATGAGCTCATTGCTACAGATTGAGAAGAAATGGCAATGGACAGAGCAGTGTGAGATGGCTTTACAAAAGGCAAAGGAAATGGTGATGTCAGATACTGTACTCGCACATTATG
The DNA here is from genome assembly GCF_963921235.1 of Mobula hypostoma. Taxonomy (NCBI): domain Eukaryota; kingdom Metazoa; phylum Chordata; class Chondrichthyes; order Myliobatiformes; family Myliobatidae; genus Mobula; species Mobula hypostoma. Next base: position 28,670,567 of record NC_086097.1, on the reverse strand, counting down.
ATCCACATTGTCCAGTGAAGCTTGCTTGTGATGCCTTGCCTTATGGTATATGTGCAGTCATGTCACATCTTATGAGTGAAGGAAGTGAACGCCCCATAGCCTTTGCATCGTGTTCCCTTACTGCTGCAGAGAAAAATTATGCACAGGTTGTCAGAGAGTCTGGTTTTGGGTGTAAAACATTTCAACCAGTACTTGTATGGGGTAAGAGTTTACCCTCATTACTGATCATCAATCATTAGTGTTCATTCTCAATCCACAGTAGGGAGTTCCACTAACAGCAGCAGCTCGAATACAGAGATGGGCCCTGCTTCTTGGAGGACACAGTTATAAGATTGAATTCAAGAGATCAACTAATTATGGAAATGCTGATGATTTTCCCATTTGCCCTTGGAAAAGGAAATACCTGAAAAATTTACAAAAGAGGACACTTCTCTTGACGTATTCTCCCTAATGCAAATCGCCATTACGACAAAGATAATCCGAAGGGAAACCAGAGAAGACCCCACACTCTCAGGTCTATATGGCCACCCTAAATGGCTGGAATATCCAGCAGAAATTCCACTTCACCCATTTCTACCAGCACCAGGATGAACCTGCCCTTGATGGGGATTGAGAATCGTCGTACCATCAAGGCTGAGAGCTAAAGCGACGGAGGAGCTACATGCCGGTCATCTTGGTGTGATCAAAAAGAAAGTATTAGCTTGAAGGTTTTGTCTGGTGGCCTGGGATAGATCAGGCGATCAAGCAGCTTGTCGTGTACTATTCGGAATGCCAACAAATCCAGAAGATGCCAAGAAAAGTACCTCTCCATCTCTGGGAGTGGCCTGCACTGCCCTGGCAGAGGATTCATGTGGATCTTGGTTGTAGTGGATGCAGTTACAACGTGGCGAGAATTGATCCCAATAGCTTCCACTACAGCCTCGCACACTCCTGATGTGTTGAGAAGCCTCTTCTCAAGGACTGGTGTTCCAGAACACTTGGTTAGTGAAAATGGACCACAGTTTGTTGCAGGACAGTTTCAGTCATTCCTGAAAATGAATGGAAAAAGACATTACATCTAAACCATACCACACAGCTACAAATGGCTTGGTGTAAAGGTTTGTCCTGAGTCTAAAGAACACACTCTGAGTAATGTCAGCAGAACACAATAGAATAACGCTGTATCAGAAGCTCACCTAACTCCTTACATAACATAATGTGGCACACTCCACAACCAGTAACTTACCATCTATGCTGTTCCTGGGTTGCCCCTTGCGTTCGTGCTGGAATCTGCTCAAACCCAGCTCGGGGGTATGCAGGACAAACAGCTGAGACAAATTAAGGGCTCCTCAAGCAAGGAGCTTCACAGTTTCACTCCTGTACAAGCAGTCCTGGCAAGGGACTATGGAGGTGATCAAAGTGAGTACTTGGAAAGATTAAGGACAGAATTGCAAACACGAGAAAATCTGCAGATGCTGGAAATTCAAGCAACACCCACAAAATGCTGGTGGAACGCAGCAGGCCAGACAGCATCTATAGAAAGAAATACAGTTGACGTTTCGGGCCAAGACCCCTCATCAGGACAGAACTGGACTACTCTCCTACACAGTGGAGATCGTGTCTGATGTCATCTAGAGAAGATGCATCAATCTGTTGACGAGAGCAGAGTCAATTGTTGGAGAATAAAAGTCTCTAGAGCTGTCAGAACCATTTCCTGCAGTCCCCAGAGTCAATTCCTTCAACCGCCACAGATGAGGTCCCTGAGCCTGGGATTATTTCACAGCCACAAGTTTCTCCTGCTAAGCAGAGTGACCCACCCCCTTCCGTCAGGAAAGACGTTACCCCACAAGAGTAAGAAATCCTCTACAGCAAATAAATCTTCAGGTCTGAATGGAACAATTTAAAACTTACTATGCTGTGGATATCTATATAGTAGTTGTAATATATATATAGTTGAGATGGATTCTATATTGAGTTTGTAGTTTATGTATTTAGTACGAGTTGTAGTTTGTGTATTTAATATTTCAGTAATATTTGAGTAATATTGTAAATATAATGTTTGATTAAGCATTCTATGTTGTTTACATGATTTATTATGGGTTATATGTAAAAGTATGTAAATGGCATACGTCATTATGCCACCACATCATAGGTGAGTGCCTCACCAAAGTAAAACATAGTAGACACATTTTCATGGGCTCCTGTACTTTTCCTTTTGATTAGTATTTGTGGTTACAAAGCATAACATAGGCCTTTCAATATGGACACAGCTCAGTACGTTACTGAACCCAACCTTCCCTCTACGGACTCTATCTATACTTCTGACTGCCTCAGTAAAGCAGCCGGCATAATCAAAGACCCCATGTGTCCTGAGTATTCTACCTTCTCCCCCTTTCCTTTGGGCAAAAGCTTGGAAGCACATACCACCAGGCTGAAGGACAGCTTCCATCCTTCTGTTGTAAGATGGGAGAGGTCTGGAGGTTTATGGACTGGGTGCACGTCAATGTGACTAGCGGAATAAAGTTTCAGCACAGACTAGAAGGGCCGAATGGCCAGTTTTCTGTGTTGTAGTGTTCTATGGTAAGACTATTGAACAGTCCCCTTTGTAAATAAGATGAATTCTCAACCTTGCTCCTCATTGTCTGACTGTACTGCACTTTCTCTGTAACTGTAACACTTTATTCTGCATTCTGTTCTTGTTTTACCTGGTACTTCCTCAATGGGCTGTGTGATGGATTGATCTGTATGAACGGTATGCAAGACAAGTTCTTCATCCTGCCTCTGTAGATGTGGCAATCTCTTGGCATTTAGGATGAGTTATTAAATAGAATTTGACATTAGCTTTGTGGGAGAAGATGGAGAGTTGTAGTAGATGGTTGCTTCTGACTGGAGGCCTATGCTGATTGGTGTGCTGCAGGGATTAGTTGTGGGTCAGTTGTTATTTGTCGTCTACAGTATATCAATGATTTGGATAATAATGTGGTAAACTGGATAAGCAAATTTGCGGACGACAACACTGGGGTCGGAGTGGACAGCGAGGAAGGCTATCAAAGCTTGCAGTGGGATCTGGACCAGCTGGAAAAATGGGCTGAAAAGTGGCAGATGAAATTTAATGCAGGCGTGTGTGGTGTTGCACATTGGGAGGGCAAATCTGGGTAGAACTTACACAGTGAGTGGCAGAACAGAAGGATTTGGGAATACAGATTCATAATTCCTTGAAAGTGGTATCACAGGTAGATAGAGAGCTTTTGCCACATTGGCCTTCGTAAATCAAAAGTACTGGATACAGGAGTTGGGATGTTACGTTAAAGTTGGATAAGAAATTGGTGAGGTCTAATTTGTAGTATAGCGTGCAGTTCTGGTCACCTACCTATGGGAAAGATGTCAATATAATTGAAAGAATATAGAGAAAATTTACAAGGATGTTGCTTAGACTTGAGGATACGAGTTATAGGGAAAGGCTGAATAGGTTAGGAATTTATTCCCTAGACTATAGGAGAATGAGGGGAGATTTGACAAAGGTATGCAGAATTACTGTAGATAGGGTCAGTGCAAACGGGCCTTTTTCATTAAGGCTGGGTGAGTCTAGAATAGAGGTCATAGGTTAAGGGTGAAAGGTGAAATATTCCAGGGGGATTTGAGGAGGAACATCTTCACACAGAGGCTGCTGAGAGTGTGGACCGAGTTGCCAGTGGAAGTGGTGGATGCACGTTTGATTTCAACATATAGTGAAAGTTTGGATAGGTACATGGATGGGAGGGGTCCGGAGGGCTGTGGTTGGTGCAAGTCGATGGGACTAGGCGCGATGGGCCAAAGAATCTCTTTCCGTGCTGTAGCACTCTATGAATCTAAAATCCAGTCTTATGGTCCATTCATCCACTTTCCATGAAGAATTTGGGTGGCATGGTAGCATGGTTAGCACAGTGCTTCATAGCACCAGTGACCCAGGTTCAATTCCCACCGCCATCTGTAAGGAGTACATTCTCCCTGTGACCGTGTGGGTTTCCTCCGGGTGCACCAGCTTTCTCCCACAATACCAGACTGAGCGATTCACCGTAAAGCTGGTCTCATTTGAAACACTAATGCCTTGCTAGCAGTACTTTGTGAGGAGTTTGAGGAGATCTGGTATGTCACCATGAAGAACTCTTGCAAATTTCTATAGATGTACTGTGGAAGGCATTCTGACTGTTTGCATCAAAGCTTGGTTTGGAACCTCCAATGCAGAAGATCGAAAAAGGCTGTAGATTCAGCCCTCCCTACCATCTTCAAAAGGCAGAGGTATCCATCACAGAGGACCCTCACTATCTGGAACATACCCTCTTCTCATTACTACAATGAGGAAAGGGATACAGGGGTCTGGATACTTCACACTCAATGATTCAGAATCATCATCTTCCTCTCCGCCATCAGATTTGTGAATGGACCATGAACACTACCTCGTTATCCCTTTTTTTTGTACTATTCATTTATTTTGTAATTTATAATAATTTTCATAGCTTTGCACTGGACGGCTTCTGCTGCAAAACAACAAATTTTGTGTCGTATATGTCAGTGATAGTAAAACTGATTCCTCGTAATGAACCCCTGATAATCACTGTCAAGCATCCATTTCATCAAAAGGTTAATTGGGAGTTTCTGTTCTCCTCCCACTGAACCATGCAGGATACCCATCTGCTGATGCCTCTCCTATTATTGATTCCCAGTGCATTCGTAAGTGGGATCAGTTATTTTTGTGGGTAATTTGGCCCAGATGGTGACTGGCAGGGAGCAGCTATTAGTGGTTTTTCTGTGGTTCAGTGGGTAGCCTGCTTGCCTGCTGAGTCAGAAGATTGAGGGTTAAAAGTCCCAATATAATCGCAAGCCCCATTTCAAATACTGGCAGGGCAGTTCCTCCCTATTGTCCAGACCAATAATTATCCCTCTGACTATGTCACCTAAAAATGGATAGAACTATTACTGCATAGAAGGAGGCCATTTGGCCACTTGAGACTGTGCTGGCATTTATGGTTTCCAGCTGCTCAGCGAACGTGGAACATTACAGCATAGAATCTTGTTTATTATCACCGGCATGTGACGTAAAATTTGTTAACTTAGCAGCAGCAGTTCAATGCAATACATAATCTAGCAGGAAAAAAATAATAAATATAGTAATAAATAAACAAGTAAATCAATTACGTATATTGAATAGATTTTTATTTAAATGCAGAAACAGAAATACTGTATATTTTTTTTAAAAGTGAGGTAGTGTCCAAAGCTTCAATGTCCATTTAGGAATCAGATGGCGGAGAGGAAGAAGCTGTTCCTGAATCGCTGAGTGTGTGCCTTCAGGCTTCTGTACCTCCTACTGATGGTAACAGTGAGAAAAGGGCATGTCCTGGGTGCTGGAGGTCCTAAATAATGGATGCTGCCTTTCTGAGACACCGCTCCCTAAAGATGTCTTGGGTACTTTGTAGGCTAGTACCCAAGATGGAGCTGACTAGATTTACCACCCTCTGCAACTCCTTTTGGCCCTGTGAAGTAGCCCCTCCATACCAAACAGTGATGCAGCCTATCTGAATTCTCTCTAGGGTACATCTACAGAAGTCTTTGAGTATATTTGTTGACATACCAAATCTCTTCAAACTCCTAATGAAGCATAGCTGCTTTCTTTATAACTACATCGATATGTTGGGACCGGGTTGGATCCTCAGAGATCCTTGATACCCAGAAACTCGAAACTGCTCACTCTCTCCATTTCTGATCCCTCTGTGAGGATTGGTATGTGCCCCTTCGTCTTACCCTTCCTGAAGTCTACAATCAGCTCTTTCGTCTTACTGACGTTGAGTGCCAGGTTGTTGCTGTGACACCATTCCACAGTTGGCATATCTCACTCCTGTACGCCCTCTCATCACCACCTGAGATTCTACCAACAATGGTTGTATCGTCAGCAAATTTATAGATGGTATTTGAGTAGTCATGTGTACATTGAGAGTAGAGCAGTGGGCTAAGCACACACCCGAGGTGCACCAGTGTTGATCGTCAGTGAGGAGGAGATGTTTGTCACCAATCCACACAGATTGTGGTCTGGTGTCACCTAAAAATGGATAGAACTATTACTGCATAGAAGGAGGCCATTTGGCCACTTGAGACTGTGCTGGCATTTATGGTTTCCAGCTGCTCAGCGAACGTGGAACATTACAGCATAGAATCTTGTTTATTATCACCGGCATGTGACGTAAAATTTGTTAACTTAGCAGCAGCAGTTCAATGCAATACATAATCTAGCAGGAAAAAAATAATAAATATAGTAATAAATAAACAAGTAAATCAATTACGTATATTGAATAGATTTTTATTTAAATGCAGAAACAGAAATACTGTATATTTTTTTTAAAAGTGAGGTAGTGTCCAAAGCTTCAATGTCCATTTAGGAATCAGATGGCGGAGAGGAAGAAGCTGTTCCTGAATCGCTGAGTGTGTGCCTTCAGGCTTCTGTACCTCCTACTGATGGTAACAGTGAGAAAAGGGCATGTCCTGGGTGCTGGAGGTCCTAAATAATGGATGCTGCCTTTCTGAGACACCGCTCCCTAAAGATGTCTTGGGTACTTTGTAGGCTAGTACCCAAGATGGAGCTGACTAGATTTACCACCCTCTGCAACTCCTTTTGGCCCTGTGAAGTAGCCCCTCCATACCAAACAGTGATGCAGCCTATCTGAATTCTCTCTAGGGTACATCTACAGAAGTCTTTGAGTATATTTGTTGACATACCAAATCTCTTCAAACTCCTAATGAAGCATAGCTGCTTTCTTTATAACTACATCGATATGTTGGGACCGGGTTGGATCCTCAGAGATCCTTGATACCCAGAAACTCGAAACTGCTCACTCTCTCCATTTCTGATCCCTCTGTGAGGATTGGTATGTGCCCCTTCGTCTTACCCTTCCTGAAGTCTACAATCAGCTCTTTCGTCTTACTGACGTTGAGTGCCAGGTTGTTGCTGTGACACCATTCCACAGTTGGCATATCTCACTCCTGTACGCCCTCTCATCACCACCTGAGATTCTACCAACAATGGTTGTATCGTCAGCAAATTTATAGATGGTATTTGAGTAGTCATGTGTACATTGAGAGTAGAGCAGTGGGCTAAGCACACACCCGAGGTGCACCAGTGTTGATCGTCAGTGAGGAGGAGATGTTTGTCACCAATCCACACAGATTGTGGTCTTCCAGTTAGGAAGTCGAGGATCCAATTACAGAGGGAGGTACAGAGGCCCAGGTTCTGCAACTTCTCAATCTGGATTGTGGGAATGATGATATAAATGCTGAGCTATAGTCGACGAACAGCATCCTAACGTAGGGGCCCTTCGGCTCATGATGTTGTGCTGACCTTTTAACCTACTCCAAGATCAATCTAATCCTTCCCTCTTACATAGCCTTCCATTTTTCTTTCATCCACGTGCCTATCTAAGAGTTTCTTAAATGTCCCTAACGTATGTGCCTCCACCACCACCCCGGCAGCATATTCCATGCCCTCACCACTCTGTTTTTTTAAAAAGACAGCCTCTGACATCCCTCCTATACTTTCCTCTAGTCATCTTAAAATGTTGTCTTCTCGTATTAGCCATTTCCACCCGGGGAAAAAGTCTCTGGCTGTCCACTCTATCTATGCAACTTATTATCTTGTACACCTCTATCACATCACCTCTCATCCGCCTTTGCTCCAAAGAGAAAAGCACTAGTTAGCTCACCCTATCCTCATTAGATAAGCGGTCTGCTCCCAATGGAGAATTGCTGTTCTGTGGGTTCTTGTCTGCTAATCTGTCATGGGGAGAACGTACAAACTCCTTGCAGACAGCGTCAGAATTGAATCTGGGTTGTTGATAACTGTAACAACTTTACACCATATGAAAAGGCACCAATTACAGGTGATTTAAAAATGAGCCAGGCTTTAAGGCAAATCACTCAGTCTGGTAGATTGCTAGGGAGTTTCTGTTTCTATAAGAGCAAATGCCAACCAATGTAATGCTTCTTAAAGTTATCTTGGTGCACTGAGAAGGTGTTAGCCATGATTAATGGCCCTCCCATCCAGGACTTGCCTGCTTCTTGTTACTATATTTGGGAAGGAGACACACACTCAGTGATTCAGAAACAGCTTCTTTCTCTCCACCTTCAGATTTCTGAACACTACCTTGTTGTTTTTCAACTATTTATTTTTGAAATTTATGGTAATTTTTGTCTTCTGCCACAAAATTGATCTCTCATCATATAAGTGATGATTCTGATTCTAATGTACATTTCTTAACCGGTACATTAGACCAAATATTTACAATGCGAAAGGAGAATTGGATTGAATTAATAGGAGAGGAGCAACACACACAAAATGCTGGAGGAACTCAGCAGCCCAGGCAGCATCTATGGAAAAAGGTACAGCTGATGTTTCGGGCCCAGCCCCTGCCACACTCATTCGCCAGTCCTGCTGAATGGTCTCGGCCCGAAACGTCGACTGTACTTTCTTTTTACATAAATGCTGCTTGGCCTGCTGAGTTCCTCCAGCATTTTGTGTGTGTGTGTTGCCTGGATATGCTGAAGTTGGATGCTGGAAATGCAATTTCCTTCTGATTCAGGCTGGTGACAATTGTTGCCATTAAGCCCAAGAATAGGTCTCTATTTCCAATCATATAATGGGCTTTAAATTTATGGCATTACGCCTAATCATTCAGTGGGAATAAACACATTTCATAGCAGGTTAATCCTGTCTATTCACTTGCAAAAAGACAAAAATAATCCATGAGGAAATATGCGGGAGCATCCTGTTATTTCAGGAGCAAGTAACGGAGAGATTTCAAAGGTCCAGTGAGAACTGGCAGTGTGAAAGGTGAACACTTGTTATTTTTTTAAATCTCTGAGGCAGCAACTGGTCTCTGTTATGAGGTGGAGCTTTAATCAAAATAACATAAATTAGCGGGGGTGGGGCATTTGTTGCATTACACACTAGATGCTGGGAAAATTTCAATCGGAAGGTTCACTCTGCAGTACCCATTTGATGGCTGGAGTGATTTGCTCTGTGCCCTTCCGCTACCACTGGTTTGCCTTCCACTGTGTTTAGGGACTGTCAATTCAAACTGAGCATGTTGGAAGTACTCAGCAGCTGAAGCCACAGCTGAGGAAGAAAAATGGAGCTAATGTCTCGGGTGGAAAGCCCTTTGTCAGAGCTGGGAAAGGAGCTGATGAAGCTGCAGGGAGAGCGGGCGCGTGCGTGAGGAATGACTTAGCATTTACTTTGAAAGAACTAGAATATAAAAGCAAGGATGTAATGCTGAGGCATAAGGCATTGTTCAGACCGCGTTTGGAATATTATGAGCAGTTTTGGGCCCCTTTATCTGAGAAAGGATGTGCAGGCGTTGGACAGGGTCCAGAGGGGATACATGATAATCCTGGAAATGAAAGGGTTAACTTATGGGGAGTGTATGATAACTCTGGGCCCGTACTCAGTGGAGTTTAGAAGAATGAGCGGGAATCTCATTGAAACCTATTGGAATATTGTAAGGCCTACAAAGAGTGAATGTGGAGAGGATGTTTCTTATAGCAGGGAAGCCAAGGATCAGAGAGCACAGCCTCAGAATGCAAGAAGGTCGTTTTTGAACAAAGGTGAGGAAGAATTTCTCTAGCCAGAGGGTGGTGAATCTGTGGAGGCTAGGTTATTGAGTATTCAAAGCAAAGGTTGATATGTTCCGGATTAGTAAAGCCGTCATGCTCCTAATGACATATAGCCACTAGTGTGCCTTCTTCATAGTCACATCAATGGGCCCAGGATGGATCTTCAGTGATATTGAGCACTACAGCACAAAAACCAGCCCTTCAGCCCATCTAGTCTGTGCACAACTATTATTCTGCCTCCTTAAAATTCCCTCGGTAGTAGTGCTGTGTCATTTCGTGCACATTCAACCCCTGTGTCCTGCTCCTCCCTTGCATCTGCTCACAAAATAATGTGTGCTTCAACACAATTTCTCCACCTTTGTCCTATATCCTTTGGAAACCTCTCCAGCTGGAAAACTTCCCACTGGGAGAGGCAGGAAGTATTGCAGAGCCAACAGTCTCATCGGTGGTCCTTAGTGTGCTACTGACAGCTTCTCATCTGCTTCATAAAACAGCAGTAAAAGATAACATTTCTTTGCCTCCTATTTGGTTGAGGCACTAACATACTTAAATTGGTGAATAATTTGGCTAAATCAGCAAATAAAAGCCCAGGAATGTGTTGAATGATCACTAGCCAAGGATTAAGATAGAATTTCTGTCTGAGTCCTGGGCTTTTCTCTTTCTCTTTCTCTTTCTGCCTGTCTGTCTGTCTGTCTGTCTCTCTCTCTCTCTCTCTCTCTCTCTCTCTCTCTTCCCCCTCCCTCCCTCTCCCTCCCTCTCCCTCCCTCTCCCTCCCTCTCCCTCCCTCTCTCTCCCTCTCCCTCCCTCTCCCTCCCTCTCCCGCTCCCCCTCCCTCTCCCCCTCCCTCCCCCTCCCTCCCCCTCCCTCCCCTCCTTCCCCCTCCCTCCCCTCCCTCCCCTCCCTCCCCTCCCTCCCCCTCCCTCCCCCTCCCTCCCCCTCCCTCCCTCTCCCTCTCCCTCTCCCTCTCCCTCTCCCTCCCTCTCCCTCTCCCTCCCTCTCCCTCTCCCTCTCGCTCCCTCCCTCTCTCTCTCTCTCTCTCCCTCTCCCTCCCTCTCTCTCCCTCTCTCCCTCTCTCTCCCTCCCTCCCTCCCTTCGCCTTGCTGTCTCAGTCCCTGTGGCTGTCTGTCTCCCTTTCTCCTCCCCACCCCTCTCGCTGTCTGTGATCATCTCTCAGCACGATTCCTGTGGTTGAGGCTGCTTTATTAGGAGCAGCTGTGTTATTGTTTCTGCTTTAATGGTAGTTGTTGCCCTGGGACCCTGCCTCCACACGTACACACGAATCATGACGCGATCTGGTTATTTACAATGACACAAGAAGCGATTAACAAGTTATGCAGCAGGCAAATCTGCTGCTGAAGCATACAGGTCCGCACGTTAGCGAATTCTTCAACACTTTATCCACGCTGTGTTGGCACCAGAAGTATGGCGAGACTCGCGGGCTGCCCCCAGCACATCCTCGGACTGTGTTGGTCATTGGCGCATTTTGCTCTGTTTTGATGTATACCTGTGACAAATAAAACTAATCTGTTATTTTTGTTTAATATCTCCCTTATGGTTTTGTAATGAATGGTAACAAAGGCACATAGGACTTTAAAGAGAGATCAGTAGAGAGAGAAAACCTCTTTTGCTGTTCATAGTAATAACATATGTCGAGTTTAATATTACGGGAGCTCGGTCACATATAGGGATTTCTTTAAGTTGGGTGAACAGAGAACACAGAAAATTACAGCATGGTACAGACTTCTCAGCTCACAGAGTGTGCCAACATTTTGACCTAATTCCAGGTCAATCTAACCCTTCCCTCCCACATAGCCCTCCATTTCTCTATTATCCATGTGCTTATCTCAGAGTTTCTTAAACGTTCCCAACGTATCTATCACCACCCCTGGTAGGGCGTTCCACGCACCTCCACTCTGACATCCTCTTTATACTTTCCTCCAATCACCTGAAAATTATGCCCCTTCTTATTAGCCACTTCCTCCACCCTGGTTTTGGCTGTCCACTCTATCTATGCATCTTATTTTGCACACCTCTATCAAGTTTATTAATCCCATGTACATGGAAACATGCAGTGAGATGTGGCGTTCGCATTAACAACCCCCGCAACCTCAGGATGTGCCAAGGCCGGCCTGCAACTGTTGCCACACATTCCGGCACCAATATAGCGTGCCTCCAGTGTTCGGCAGAACAACACAGAATACAACATTTATAAGCCAATGCGTACAAGATCCCAAACCACAATGCACAGAGTTTGCCACACTACTGATCAGCGATGAGACAGTTGAGTTTCTGAAATGGCGACCAATCAGCTGATTGATAAAGGCCAAGTATTTGGTGGACACACCACAAATGAACAGCACCCTGACTGTATGATGTTGAAACGTTTGCAAGTGGATTGCTAAGATCGGAGAACAGCACATTTTCCGAGTTATTTCTATAGAGCACACCAAAGCAACAATAGCACGACAAGACCCATTCCTCTCTCCAGCCCATACACAATCTGGTAAATCTCCTCTGTACTCTCTCTAAAGCTTCTGCGTCCTTCTTATAATGAGACTACCAGTTTGTACCCCTGGTATGGCCTGCAGTTGACTCTGTGAATGCCTGCGAGACTGTGGCATTTCCAAAGTGTGATATGTTAAGGCAACATAAAAACCCCCTGTTAACTTGTTAATGTATGCAGTGTGCGATTTCCCCAGTGATGTGATGCAGTGCATCTGCAGTATTGATTGACCCATTGATTTTTCTTGCTGTTTCTTTCCATCTTTTAGTGTACGATTAAATTAAACGTTGGTCTTGATTAATTCTACAATTACATTAGAGCCATAGAAAATTCAAGCTGCTCCCTTGAGAACACTGTACGGTGTATGTTCCTGAACTAATAATCCAAAAGACAAGGAAATTAATCTGTTGATGTTTGAGGATTTGAATTTTGTTTATTTTTGTGTTTAAAAAGAGGAATTATAATTCTTGTCTCCGTAAAAGAGGCAGTGGAGCTCTCCGATTGTAATAAAAACGCAGCTGGTTCAACACTATAATGGTCTACTAGAACATTAATATAATGACTTTAATATAATCAAATATCACCAAGAGATTTTGCAGTTAAATAATTTATTGATTTAGGGTTGCGAGTAAGTGGAATCTTGGCCGTCAGCTATTGCATCCCAAGAATGATTTAATTAAAAACCTGTATATCCACCAGTACAAGCCATCCTAATGCTTGAAGCCTGGCACGGAGGGTATGGGAACAGATTTATCCCATCTATTTTGCTCCTTACCGAGGAGGGAAGTACTATTTAAGATGGTTTCCTGGTGTTTCTCTTTGAGAGGTGTTCCAATTTAGCCTTGCTCTCAAAACTGTGGCATTGTTCTCTGCTTTTTAGATTAGATTAGCTTTATTTGTCACATGCGTCATTTGCTTCCAAACCAATCAGCTGGGGTTATGCTGGGGGCAGCTCGTGAGCGTGCCACACTTCCAGCACCAGTGTAGCATGCTCACAACTCACGAACTGTACCTCTTTGGACTGTGGGAGGAAACTGGAGCACCCGGAGGGAACCCATGCGGTCAGGGGGTTCTATGCAAACTCGTTACAGACAGTGGCGGGAACTGAATGCTGATTTTATAGCGTGCACTGTGAAGCGTTGCACTACCCGCTGGGGAATACACACTTTGTCACTAGTTTGTGCAGTCGCAATGTCACAGTCGTCATCTTTGCAAATCCCACTGCTGGCGAGTTCAACACTCGTTAGGTTCCTGGGAATGTTAACATCTTTCCAGTGCAATAATGACGTCAAGAGACTTGATACAATAGGAATTCTCAGATAGGATGTAAGAAAAATGCAGGGTTATGGGCTGTGTTGGAGGGGAGGGTTCGAACTACTGTGTTGGCACAACATCATAGGCCAAAGGGCCTGTCCCATTCTGGACTATTCCACATCTGTTTCCTCACCTTCGCTTACCCTCCCACTTTACACAATCTGGAGTAAAATCCTAGTGACAGTAGATTGGTGAGTAAATCTGTTTATTATTGTCACATGTAGTGAGGTGCAGTGAAATCTGCTTTGCATGCCGTCCATACTGATCATTTGATTATACAGAGCATTGAGGTAGTACAAAGGAAAACAATAACCAAATGTAAAACAAAGCGTAACAATTGCAGAGAAAGTGCAGTGCAGGTGCAAGGTCACAACGAGGTAGATTTTGAGGTCCATTGGACTATATGATGCTTTGTACAAAGCACCAACCAGGTTCAGACTTGTCAGATCATAGTCACACAGCAATACAGTATGGAAACAAGTTCTTCTCATCAATATTTCCCTGATTCTATCACTCATCTACACCGAGGGACAACTTACAATGGCCAATTAGCCCACCTCTGGGATGTGAGAGGAAATTGGAGCACCTGGAAAAAGCTAGCATAGTCACAGGAAGAGCATACAAGCTCCACGCAAACAGTGCCCAAGGTCAAGATTGAATGCAGGTCTTTGCATGGTGCACCACAGCAGAGAAATAGGCCCTTCAGCCCATATAGTCTATGCTAACCCAATAGAACTAGGCAGGACATCTGCCTGAAATTGGGCCATATCCCTCCAAATCCCTCCCATCCATGTACCTATCCAAACCTCTCACAAAGGTTACAATTGTAGCTGTGTCCAGCACTTCCACTGGCAGTTCGTTCCACACTCGCACACCCTCTGTGTGAAGAACCTCCCCCCTCAGATTTGCTTTAAATATTTCGCCTTTCAATTTAAAAATTAGCTTTACTTGTCACATACACATTGAAGCATCGAAACACACAGCGTAATGGCTCGTTTGCATCAGATGTGCTGCGGACAGCCCACAAATATCGCCGCGTTTCTGGCACCAACATTGTATGCACAAACTCACTGACCCTCACCCCATTTGTCTTTGGGATGTGGGAGGGAATCGGAGCACCCGGAGGAAACCCACAAGTCGCAGGGAGAATGTAGAATTCCTTATAGACGGCAGTGGGAATTGAGCGCTGACCTTACAACTGACCCTTGTGCATTTTGCTGACCGCCATGATACCATGCCACTCTAAACCTATGATATCCAGGCTGTTGCTCTATCTGTAACCAGGCAACCACAAAGTGGTAACACACACAGAATTCTGGAGCGACCTAGCAGGTCAGGCAGCATCTGTGGAGAGGAATAAAGAGTTAATGCTTCAGGCCAATACGTTCAAAGATAATTTATTATCAAAATACCTATGTGTCACCGTATACTATTTTGAGATTTATTTTCTTACGGGCATTCACAGTAGAAAAAAGATTAGAATCAATGGAAAACTACACAACAGACAAAAACTGTATAAAGAAAGACAAAGGGTGCAGATACAAAGTAAATAATATTGAGAACCTGAGTTGTACAGTTCTTGAAAGTGAGTCCATAGGTTGTGCAATCATCTCATATTTGAGGTGAGTGAAGTTATCCACGCTGGTTCAGGAGCCTGGTTTTTGAAGGGTAATAAGTGTTCTGGAACATGGTAATGATGGACCCAAGTCTCCCTTACTTCCTTCCTAATGACTGCAGTGAGGAGACAGCATGGTATGTGTCCTTGATGATGGGCGTGCTTTTTGTAGATTCAGACATCCCACCTCTCCCGGAAGTTCCGGGAGTCTCCCGCAAATTATATACAATGTCCCGGAAATCAATTTTTTTGAGAACGAGCAAGCGAGAGAAAGCAAGAGAGAGCGCGAGAGTGACCACGTGAGCGCGAGAGAGAGAGAGAGAAAGCAAGTGAGAGAGAGAGAGAGAGAGAGCGAGCGAGTGCGCGCCATGGCAGAGTGTTCCAAGAAAAGACAATATAAAACGTACGTCACCCCAGACTACACTAAAATGTACCCCTGCCTAACAGGGGTCAAAAATAATGACAGTGTTGCTCACCGCACTGTTTGCAACAGTGACTTTTCATGGTGAGTTAAGACTGTAAAAGACATGTTGAGGTGAGTTTAGAATATAGAATAGTACAGCACAGTACAAGCCCTTCGGCCCACAATGTTGTGCCGACCCTCAAACCCTGCCTCCCATATAAGCCCCCACCTTAGATTCCTCCATATACCTGTCTAGTAGTCTCTTAAACTTCACTAGTGTATCTGCCTCCACCATTGACTCAGGCAGTGCATTCCACGCACCAACCACTCTCTGAGTAAAAAACCTTCCTCTAATATCCCCCTTGAACTTCCCACCCCTTACCTTAAAGCCATGTCCTCTTGTATTGAGCAGTGGTGCCCTGGGGAAGAGGCACTGGCTATCCACTCTTGACACTTTAACAGGTGTCATTCGTTCATTGGCATAGCTAACGTTATTTAAACTAGCTGGCCAGCTGCTAAGGAGCTACTCTATTGCAGACATCCCACCTCTCCCGGAAGTTCCGGGAGTCTCCCGCAAATTGATGGTGCTACCTCCCTGAAATGAGTTTGTGCAAGGTGGGATGTCTGTAGATGTGCTCAGTGGTTGGGAGGGCTTTCTTCATCTGTGATGTACAGGGCTGTATCCACCACTTTTTGTAGGCTTTTCTGTTCGTGGACATTGGTGTTTTTAATACCCAGTCAGAATACTCTCCACTATGCATCTATCAAAGTTTATCAACGTTTTAGACGACACCTACCTGCCTTCCCCATCACTTGGTCTCACCTATCACCTGCGAGCTTGTACTACTTCCCCTTTCCCCCACCCTCTCATTCTGGCATCTTCCCTCTTCCTTTCCACTCCTGATGAAAGGTTTTGGCCCAAAACGTTGACTGTTTATTCCCCTCCATAGAGTCTGTCTGAGCATTTTGTGTTTGTTATTCTGGACTTCCAGCATCTGCGGAAAACAATGGCCTATTATTAGTAAATTGGGTTCTGGTCACTATAGACCAACTTTAAGTCATTGAAGCACAACAGTGAAAGACAGTAACTGCTGCCCAGATCACACTGCTGATTTTGTTCTTCAAACGCACCTTGAGCTATTGATGCTGCAAAACATCCCATTCGGTTTCACTGAAGTGCTACCAAACCAGTTCAGCAGCAAGCCAGGTAAGGAGATACGACAATCTTATCTGACTCAACAATCGCTCAGCACTGTGCAACATGGGTTTCAGAATCATGTAAATAAACTTGAACTTCACACACTGGTCCACTCCAAGCCAGCACTACCCGCTTTGAACTTGGATCTGACCTGAGGTGGATTTGGTTCCCAGAGCCCAGGCTGATGAAACCTGTATGCAGACTGAGTCTTTACCACAGAAAAGAGTGGAATGAGCTGTCAGAGAAAGTAAAGTCCCAAAGGAAATTTATTATCCGTATCTTACCTTGAAATTCATCTTCTTCTGTCATATGAAGGAAAATGAAGAACTACTGTAGAATTTATTGGGAAAAAACCTACAGGTAAAGACTGAGAAACCAGCGTGCAATGTTGTTGAGGTATGGTAGTGCATCACTTTACAGTGCCAGCAATCTGACTACAATCCCCTCCAGACTTTGCCTGTTCTCTCCGTGACCACCAGGGCTTCCTCTGGGTGCTGTGGTTTCTTCCCACATTCCAAAGATGTTAGGGCTAGTAAGTTTTGGCATTTATCTGAGAAATTTGATTTGCCTAGATCCCATTTTTTTTAGATACTTACAAATAAGAAATTTTTTAAGTACTACGTTGCCTACCTTTCCGACTTCAAATCCTGCTGGCATTATTGATAAAATTTTAGGTTTAGAAGGGATTAATAGCAATTATTTATGATATAATTATGAAATTACAGCCAGGTATATCTGATAAAATTAAAAATGAGTGGGAAAGGGAACTTCAACTTTGTTTACCTATAGAGAAATGGGAAAAAAAATTTCAATTAGTTAGTGCTTCTTCTATATGTGCTAAACATACATTAATACAATTTAAGGTAGTACACGGAGCCCATATGTCCAAAGATAAATTAGCTCGTTTTTATTCCTCTATAAATCCTACTTGTGATAGATGTCACTCTGAAGTGGCTTCTTTAACTCATATGTTTTGGTCTTGTCCTCTTTTGGAAAAATATTGGAAAAATATTTTTGATATTATTTCAACAGTTCTATGCTTCAATTTAAAACCCCATCCTATTACGGCAATTTTTGGGTTGCCAATGGTAGAACATAGATCTTTGTCTTCTTTAGCCTGTCGGATGATAGCATTTGTTACTTTAATGGTGAGAAGGTCTATTTTGTTGAACTGGAAGGAAATCAATCCTCCAACTACATTCCAATGGTTTTCTCAAACTATATTAAGTTAAAAATTAGAAGTGATATTTTTGACCCTTCGGTTAAATTTGAAGAAACTTGGAAACCTTTTATGCAACATTTTCATATGTTGTAATCTGACCTTTCTGAATCTTTTTTTTAACTTAAATTATATGATTAGAGGAGCGGAGTTAACGACATTACTGAACGTGTCTGATACAAGATATTGGTCTAGCCCTGTTTTGTTCTTTTTTTGGGGTTTTTTCTCTTTTTCTTTCAGGAATTTTTTTTTGTTTATATTTTTTTTCTTTTTATTTCTTTTTTTAATGACTAATTTCATTATGAGTTTGGAAGTCTTTTATATCTATGTTACTTAAAATCTATTTTGTATATGCTGATTAAGATTATTCCAATCTCTTTGTACCAACTTTGTTGTTGAGTTTATAATTTTGAAAATTAATAAAAAGATTTAAAAAGTAAGTTTTGGCGTGCTATGTTGGTGCCAGAAGCATGGCTACATGTGCGGGTGCCCTGGCGCATCCTCAGACTGTGTTGGCTGTTGATACAAGCAACCCATTTTCACTGTGTGTTTTGACGTACATGTGACAAAATGAAGCTAGTCTTTCTGAAGTAGTGATTGGGGTTACGTCAGTTGGTTCAAGAGCTGAATTTTTGAAGGAAAGGAGGTGTTCTTGAACCTAGTGGTGTAGGACCCCAGGCTTCTGTGCCTCCTACATGACGGTAGCTGTGAGAATCTGGCATGGGCTGAATTGTGGGATTTGTGAATGTTGCCACCCTCAGGCAGTGCCTCCCGTAGTAGCTTGCTCTGCCATTGAACGAGAATACACACAACTAACCTGCTACAAACACCAGCTGCCTGAATTATCCCCTAGTTTCTTAATATCTGCGAATTTATCTCTGCTTTAAATGAAATCAGTGGCATTAAAAGCCTTTTGTGCTGCGTGACCTGTTGTCTGGAAGGTAAAGTGATTTCCTCTAACCCTTGTGAAGAAACGTGATTATCTTACAATGCAATTATCTTGGGCATTTGAACTCTGCTCTCTATAATGGCCTATTTTAATTAGGTTAGAAAATGTATTCCCCAGGGTTTGTTGCTTAGTTTTATTTAATTGGTTTATCTTAAAGTTTGATTGTAATCTAATGAACACCAGCTTAATCTACATATTGAGAGTCTTAGTTGTGTATAACTGCTCAACACATAATCCTGCTTTATACTTCCCTTGTTTCCTTGAAGGTATAAATCTGTTCTTAAATACTTTGATTAATTTTCAATAAATTATCCTCAAATGATCTTCATCCTGATTCATCTTCTTAAATCAGAGTATTAAGTACAGCAATTGAGATGTTATGTTGAAGTTATAGAAGACATTGGTGGGGCCAAATTTGGATAATCGTGTGCATTTCTGGTCTCCTACCTTCAGAAAAGATATCAATAACATTGACAGTGTACAGAGAAAATTTACAAGGATGTTGCCGGGTCTAGAGGACCTAATTTATCAGAAAGGTTGAATAGGTTGGGACTTTATTCCTTGGACCGAAGGAGAATGAGGGGAAATTTGATAGATAGAGGTATACAAATTTACGTGGTATATAGGTATGGTAAATGCAAGCAAGCGTTTTCTACTGGGGTTGGTTGAGACAAGAACTAGAGGTCATATGTTAAAGGTGAAAATTGAAATATTTAAGGGGAACCTGAGGGGAAACTTCTTCACTCTGATGGTGGTGAGAGTGTGGAACGAGCAGCCAGTAGAAGTGGTGGATGCGAGTTTGACTGCAACATTTAAGAGAAGTTTGGATATGTCATTTGCAAGAATGAAGCAGCTTATTGAAGTTCTGCTGTCTGTAAGGAATTTGTATGTTCTCCCTGTGACCGTGTGAGTTTCCTCTGGGTGCTCCGGTTTCCTCAAAGATGTACTGATTAGGGTCACAAACTTGTGAACATGCTCTGTTGGCGCTGTAAGTGTGGCACCTCCAGCATATTCTCGGACTGTGCTGGTGCTTGACTCAATAACACATTTCGCTTTATGTTTTGATGCTTTGATGTACGTGTGACAAATAAAGCTAAATTTTAATTGAAGCAACACACATAAAAGTTGCTGGTGAACGCAGCAGGCTAGGCAGCTCTAAATAGATTTGCAAAGAAGTATTCATTCACTGGTCGAAGGAAGGAGAATGGGACTGAGAGTTGATAAATCAGCCATGATGGAATGGGCCAAATGTCAAAATTCTGCTCCTATATGTTAACACCTGTTTGTTGTCTTCTGTGATTCAGTAGGTCACACTCACCACTAGGTCAAATGATTGATGAGTATGATATCCTCTTCAGCCACTTTGGAAGGTCGAATTTGAAGGCGGAAGGCAGGATTCTTAGTAGTATGGAGGAACAGAGGGACCTTGGCGTTCACATCCCACCAATCTGCATGCCTTCTGATTATGGAAGGAAACCCTACCCACTCGGGATGTTCTCTCCTCTATCCCTCCCATCAGGTGGAAGATACCACTCATGGCCTCACAGTCTACTTCGTTATGAAATTGCATCTTATTGTCTGCTTGGACTGTACTTCCTCTGCATTCTGCTATTGCTTTTCTCTTGGACCAGCTCAGCGCTCCCGTGTAATGAATTGATCTGTACAGATGGTGTGAAGTTTTTCACTGTACACTGAACATTCGATGATAATAAACCAATCTCTCTCTTTGAGAGATCTATGGACATGGACCCCAATATCCCTCTGTTCCCCCACGCAGCTAATCCTGCGATTAACCCTGTATTCTGCCTTTAAATTCAACCTTCCAAAGCGAATCACTTCACATTTTTCCAGATTGAACTTCTCAGCTCTGCATCCTGTCATTGTCCTGTTGTAACCTAGACAACCATCTACACTATCCACCTCTCCACCAACCCTTGTGTCATCTGCTAATTTGCTAACCCACCCTTCCAGCTCCTCGTCCAAGTCGTTTATAAATATCACAAAGAGCAGGGTTCCCAGTGAAACACCACTTTAGTGCAAAGTATTTTAAAGGCAGCTGACAACTTTACAAATTCAGCACACTTTGTTTTAGAATCACTGTCACAGCTGACTGGATGGTTAAAGAGCATCAATCTTCCTCTCTCCCTGCTCACTTCTTGATGAGGCTTCAAACTCCAGAAATCAAGGAAACTGAAGAAATTAAACAAATTTCTGGTTTTAAAAAATTGGAAAGTAATGCCAGGTTAATTCCCAGGACCATCATTTAACGCATCCCTGCTTGTAAAGTTGATGTCATGTGGTTTAGTTTTATGCTGGTTGTATTTCTCCTCCAGGCTATGAGCTCCAGTTTATCTCTATATCTGAGTAAGATTGTCATAAAATAGATAAAGAGATAATCAGCGGCTTCTATTAACGTTAATTTTTTTTCGTTCTTTAAAATTTATAGTGGGTTTTTATCCACAAATACGCAACCAATTATGAGGGGTGGTTCAACTCTTTTGAGTGATTATGCAAAAAGTTTGAAGTTAATAACTCATCAGGGGTGATTGATACGTTTGTGGCCTAAGGTAGAAGGAGATGAGTTATTAACTTCAAACTTTCTGCACAATCACTCAGAGTTGAACTGCATGTGCATGTAACAAGACCTGTATAACTCATCTCCTTCTACCTTAGGTCACGAACTTATCAATCACCCCTGCTGTGGACCACCATGACCGCTGGACTTAGTGTGTAAATGTAAGAGGGGACTATGTTGAAAAATAAGTGTGCTAGGTTTTCTAAAATTGACTCCTTCTACCTTAGGCCATGAACTTATCAATCATCCCTCGTATGTGCGTATGTTTGTGGAATTGTGCACGTTTAGGTTTTCAGGTGTACACAACATTGTAACAAAATCGAGGAACGTATCAGGCAATGGTTTCATCAGGTTTTGAATCTGTAATGAGCCTGTGTGGTCTCCTGCTTCGAGATCCCCAGATCAACAGACCCATCGAAATGTACAGTGAAATGCGTCGTTTGTGTTAACAACCAACGCACCTACGGATGTGCTGGGGGCAGCCCACAAGTGTCGCCACATATTCCAGCACCAATATAGCCTGCCCGCAATGCTCGGCAGAACAACACAGGACACAGCAAGCAACAAAACGGCAACAGCAAAAACAAGTGCCATTTTCCACCTCCAACCCTCCAACACATGCAGAGTCTTCTACCCCCCAAGCAGAGCATCACCTCCAGCCACCGGCCTCCAGTGAACTCAGACCACTGAAAGGGTCAGGCCTCACTACCAGTACTTACGAGTCATAGAAAAGACCAGCACAGAAACAGGCCCTTTGGCCCATCTAGTCCATGCTGAAACAACTTAAATGCCTCCTCCCAATGACCTACACCTGGACCCTAGCCCTCCATATCCCTACCATCCATGTACCTATTCAAACTTCTCTTAAGCATTGAAATCAAGCTCAGATGGACCACCTGGGCTGGCAGCTCATTCCACACCCTCAGAATCCCCAGAGTAAAGAACTTTCCCCTCATGTTCACCCTAAATGTTTACCTTTTGGCCTCAAGCCATGACCTCTGGTTGTAGTCCCACCCAACCTCAGTGAAAAAAGCCTGCTTGCATCTACTCTATCTATACCCCTCACAATTTTGTATACCTCTATCAAATTTCTTCTCAGTAATTGGTTATAATTGATATCTGTAATCGGCTTGAAGCCCAAGGAGAATTTATTTGTTTATAAGCAACACACACAAAATGCTGGAGGAACTCAACAGGCCAGGTAGCATCTATGGAAAAGAGTTCAGTCGACTATTTGGACTGAGACCCTTCATCAGGACCCACCCAGTGAGTCCTGATGGAGAGCCTTGGCCAAAGACCTCGACTGAACTCTTTTCCACAGATGCTACCTGGCCTGCTGAGTTCCTCCAGCATTTTGTGTATGTTAAATGCATTTCACTATGTTTCGATGTCTGTTTATTCATTATGCGTCGTGTCGTATGACGTGGGCGATCATGGTCTTTCCATGACCTTGATTGTTCTTGGCAAATTTGCTACAGAACTGGTTTGTCAGTGCTTCTTCTGGGCAGTCCCTTTACAAGATGGATGACCCCAGCCATTATCAATAGTCTTCAGAGATTGGCTGCCTGGTGTCAGTGGTTGCATAACCAGGACGTGTGATGGGCACCAGCTGCTCATACGACCATCCACCATCTGCTCCCATGACTTCACATGACCCTGATCAGAGGGCTAAGTGGGTGCTACACCTCGTTGAAGGGTGACTTGCAGGACAGCGAGGGAAGGAACACTTTACACTTCCTTTGGTAGAGCCATATCTCTACCCCGCCTCCATCACCCCATCAGTGTTAAATTGGGTTTAAATTTCATACTGCATGAGAGTGCCTTTTGAGCTTATCAGTTCATTTAACAAGATCTTGGCTGATCTAATAGTAGCCTCAACTCTGCTACTTCATTCAGATAACCTCTTATTCCCTTGCCTACCAAGTATCCCTCTCCCTTCCAAACATTCAGAGACCCCCTTCCACTGTTCTTTGACAAAGAATCCCAACGCTCTTGATAGGGAAAAAAATCATCTCACCTGCTTACTAGGCTGTTTCCTTTTAAACAGGTTCTCCACATGTTCCCTCACAAAAGAAATACCTTGGAATAATAGTGTACAACGGCACAGAAACAGGCCTTTCAACCCATCTAGTTCTACCTAGTCCTATCAACCTGCACCCAGACCAGAGCCCTCCATCCCTCTCTAATCCATCCATGTACCCATTAAAATTTCTCAAGTGCTGAAATCAAACCTGCATCTACCACTTCCATTGGCTGCGCATTCCACACTGTCACCACCCTCTGAGTGAAGTTCCCCCTCAGATTCCCCTTAAATGTTTCACCTTTCACCCTAAACCTGCCTCTCACCCAACCTGAGGGGAAAAAGGCTGCCTGCATTTACCTTAGTTTTACCCGTCATAATTTTGCATACCTCCATATCATCTGCCCTCATTATCCTGCTCTCCACCGTACAGAGGCCACTCGAGATCTTGAGTTTCAGTCACATCCCCTGCCACCCCTCTAAAGTTCAGGAGACACAAGCCTTGCCTGTCCAATCTTTCCTCAGACCATCTGCCCATTCCAGAGATGACTAAGGAGATGGCAGTCTGTGATGCGGTGGAAGTGTTAGTAAGAGAAGGGGTCTGCCTGGTGAAAACATACGAGATGCTGGAAAAACCCCACAGGCCAGGGAGTGTCTATGGAGAAAACCACCTGGGTCTATCTCCCACCGCCAGCCCAGCATCACAGAGCAGTGTACAGACCCCTTCCCTCCGCCTTTTTACACTGGCTAAACTAACTTATTTAGTTAGAGATACAGCACAGTAACTGAGACTTCGAGCCCAGTGAACCTGCACTGCCCAATTACTCTCCTTTCCATCTTTCAGTCCAGGTAAAGAGTCTCAACCCAAAATGTCAACTCTTTGTTTTCCTCCACACTGACTCGCTGAGTTCCTCTGGCATTTTGCTCTAAGTTCTAGTATCTGTGCTTTCTCATGCCTCCTAAAGCCAGAGTTGGTGAGGAATTGAGGGCTGGAAGAGAATACAGTGAGGGAGAGTGCTTTAAACACACAGGTACAGCGTTAAGTTGTAGGCAATAAGACATTGGGGCGGAATACGAGTGGGCTTCTGGCTAAGGTATGGAGGAATGAGGATTGGGGTAATCCTCACTTGGGTATAAGGAGGCAGTCCCTGGTGGTGGGGTAATCAAGAGAGCAATATTGCTCAGTGCTTGAGCTGACAATAGCTTGGACAGGTAAAATGAGGTGGTGAGAGCAGTTTTGGATAGGGCACTTGAGGCTAAATAAAACATAAACCATAAGAGCGAGAATTGGGCCATTTTTCCAATTAAGTCTGGTCTGCCATTCCATCAAATCTGAATTACTATCTCACTCAACCCTTTCCCCATAACCTTTAGCACCCTTACTAATCAAGTCCCTATCCACTTCTGCTTTAAGCACACCCAGTGACTTGGCATCCACAACTGTTGGTGGCAGTGAATTCCACAGATTCACCACCCTCTGGCTAAAGACATTCCTTCACTGTGTGAGGATCACCTGCTTTCTCTTTGCTCCAAACTTACTGAAATTTAGAACACTGAAAGTTCGTCTCATTAAGGTGTTACAAGACTTTGAAATGCTTTTGAAATGTAGTCACTATGACTAATTTAGAGCCAGCACGATTCCAGCCAAGATGTGTGATACAATCTTGTGACCTAGAAGCTACACAGCTATTGTAACACGAAGACCTGTGCTTTCAAAACGATAGAGAAATGAGGTCCCTGCTCTGGGTTCCAGCCTACATCTGGGCAAGAGCCTGTGCTGTAACATTATCGGGCCTTACATCACACATCGTTGGCAGATGATTCAAACAACAGCTGAACTCGGGGCTGTTCTACATGTAAGCTGCTCTGCAGAATAGCGTTTCTAAACAGGATCTAGGTGAATACTTTATTGGAAACCGGACACCTCTGGGAATCGGAGATAATCTGTGCAAAGTCGGTAATGTCAAAGGTTGTACTCAGCAGTTTGCCAGCCGAGTTAATTTAACTCCTTCAAGACCTCAGTGGAGGCGTGTACCTTGCGATAAGAACTGATGATTTAGTTTTGGACCGTAAAATATAGGAGCAGAATTAGGCCTCTCAGCTCATGGAGTTTGCTTCACCACTCGATAATGGATGATACTTTTTCAGTACCGTTAGAACTCTACAGGCTTTAGGCCCACAATGTTGTGCTGACCTTTTAACCTACTCCAAGATCAGTCTAACCCTCCCTCCCACATTCAGATTTCTACCCCTTCAGATTTCTTCCTTCCATGTGCCTATCCAAAAGTCCCTAGCTATCCTTCATGTATCTGCCTCCACACACACCACTCTCTATTCGAATAAAACTCCCTCTCATGTCTCCCCTTTCCTATCTGCCAAAATCACCTTAAAGTATATCAAAGTATGTATACATTATACAACCTTGAGATTCGTCTCCTAACAGGCAGCCATGAAACAAAGAAACCCAAAAGAACCCATTAAAAAAGAAGACTGAGAAATACCCAATGTGGGGAGAAAATAAACAAATCATGCAAACAATTAACACAAGCAAATAGCGTTTTGAACTGAAGTCCACAAAGAGAGTCCGTCAACAGACCCTTAGTTTAGCACGGAGCCGAGTAGCAATCTGAACTGGCCCATCCCTCACCTCGAGCCCCGACACCCTGACCTTTTCAATCAGGCCCGGTGCCTAAATCGTCATCCAAGCGTCAGGTTCATTAGCTTCGGTGTGCTCTGGGGCCTGGACCCCGCTGCCTCGATTTGGCCTGTACCTGACCTTTCGGATTCGGCCTGGTGCTTAAATCGTCATCCAAACATCGGGTCTGTCACATCGATAAGTTTTGGGGCTTGGACCCCACTGCCTCGATTTGGCCTGTACCGACCTTTCCCATTCGGCCTGGTGCTTAAATCGATCTAACCCCGGGTCTTCCTTGCTCTCGGTGACAGGCCTGTTGTCTCGCCTTGCCTCAGTTCTGCCACATCTAATTGCCTCCAAGTCCAAAGGGAAGTTACGGACCATTACTTGCGATGATCATTCACCAGAAAAAGAGTGATTAACAAAGTATTTTGTTGTTTCCCTTGCTTCATCCGCCACCAGCCAGAAGTCACTGAGATTCACCAGCAGTCTGTTGCATGCTGGGGAAAGGTGCTAGCTGTCCACTATGTCTGTGCATCTTATCATCTTGTACACCTCTATCAAGTAACCTCTCATCTTCCTTCGCTCCAAGGAGAAAAGTCCCAGCTCAGTCAACCATCCTCACACGACATGCTCTCAAATCCAGGCAGCATCCTAGTATATCTCCTCTGCACCATCTTGTAAAGCTTCCACACCCTGTCTATAATGTAACGACCGAAACTGTTCTTCCATGTTCCTCCCAAAACTTTTAACCCCTTTATCAATTAAAAACGTATCAGTCACCGCTTTAAGTAACAACGACTTGGCCTCTGTCCTCTGTGGCAACAAATTCAGCAGATTTTATTTCTTTATTTATTGAGATACAGCACGGATAGGCCCTTCTGCCCCTTTGAGCCACAGTGCCAAGCAAGTCCTGATTTAATCCTAGCCTAATCATGGCACAACTTACAATGATCAAATAACCTTCTAACCGGTACGTGTTTGGCCTGTGGGAGGAAGCCAGAGTACCCGGAGATAACCTACATATTCCATGGATAAGATGTATGAACTCGTGCTACAGAGGACTGTAACAGCATCAAGCTAACTGCTACGCTACCACGAGGCATCATCCTCTGGCTAAAGAAATTCTTCCTTACCAACGCAAGGCACACAAAATGCTGGAGGAGCTCAGCTGGCCAGGCAGCATCTATGGAAAAAAGCACTGTCGACATTTTGGGCAGAAACCCTTCCTGTCCTGCTGAAAGGTTTTGGCCTGAAACATCGACTGTATTTTATTCCAGAGATGCTGCCTGGCCTGCTGAGTTCCTCTGGCATTTTGTGTGTGTTGCTTGGATTTCCAGCATCTGCAGATTCTCTCCTCTTTGAAATTCTTCCTTATCTCAGATTTAAAGGGACATCTCTTTATCCTGTTGAAGCTGTGCCCTCAGATCCTAGACCCTCCTACTATTGAAAACATCCTCCCTATGTCCACCCCATCTGGGTCTTTCAATGAGATCTCCCTCATGTGTGTTGGGCACGTGGCCAAGTGGTTAAGGCGTTCGTCTAGTTATCTCAAGGTCGCTAGTTCGAGCCTCAGCTGTGGCAGCGTGTTTGTGTCCTTGAGCAAGGCACTTAATCACACGTTGCTCTAGTCTGTGCAAGGAGTGGCGCCCCACACAGACTTCCAATCTGCGCCTTGTAAGGCATGAAATTGACCGACGCAGGCCTCTCATGTCTGAGTCGACATTCCCTCCCCGTCCCCAACATCCTTCTGAACTCCGTCAAGAACAGACAGAAACATCAAATAATCCTCTTGCATTAAGCCAGTCTTTGCAGGAAAAAAGAGGATAAGACTTTTGAAAAAGATCCTTACCTTTATCTCCACCATAAGTTGCCTCTGGTGCAAAAAGAACTGCTACGTGACAATAATGGAAGAGTCTGAGAACGTGGCAGCACCACTGGCAATGGATGTGAAAGTTCGGAAGTCTGACAGCAGTGGGGAAGAAACTGTTCTTGAGTCTGTATCTTCAGGGAATGTCCAGGGTGGGAGGCATCCTTGGCGATGGCATTAATCTCCCCAAAGCAATCCATGGTAACAATGAACTGGATGGAAGGAAGTGATGAACTTGTGATGGACTGGACAGTGTTTACCACTCTCTGCTAGTTCCGTCAGTCCAGAGCAGAGCAGTTACTAAACCAGGCTCAGACGTAACCCCTCTCAGTACCACCTCAGGTGTATCTGCAGGCATTCATCCTGGAGGAACTCAGTAAGTCGGGCAGTGTCTATGAAGGTGAATAACAGTCAGGCCAAGACTATTCATATTTAAGAAAGGATGTGCTGACGTTGGAGAGGGTACAGAGAAGATTCACTAGAATGATTCCAGGAATGAGAGGGTTAACATATGAGGAACGTTTGTTCGCTCTCGGACTGTACTCCTTGGAGTTTCGAAGAATGAGGGGAGACCTTATAGAACCATTTCGAATGTTGAAAGGCATGGACAGAGTGGGTGTGGCAAAGTTGTTTCCCATGATTGGGGAGTCTAGTACGAGAGGGCATGACTTAAGGATTGAAGGGCGCCCATTCAGAACAGAAACGCGAAGCAATTTTTTTAGTCAGAGGGTGGTGAATCTATGGAATTTGTTGCCGCGGGCAGCAGTGGAGGCCAAGTCATTGGGTGTATTTAAGGCAGAGATTGATAGGTATCTGAGTAGCCAGTGCATCAAGGGTTATGGTGAGTGGGACTAAATGGGAGAATGGATCAGCTCATGATAAACTGGCGGAGCAGTCGCGATGGGCCGAATGGCCGGCTTCTGCTCCTTTATCTTATGGTCTATTCATCAGCACTGGAAGGGAAGGGGGGAAGAAGCCAGAATAAGAAGGTGAGGAGGGGAGAAACAAGTACAAGCTGGCAGGTGATAGGTGAGACTGGCTGATGGGGGAGGGAGGGTGAGGTAAGAAGTTGGGAGATAATAGGTGGGAAGAGTTAAAGGGCTGAAGAAGGAGTTTGGTAGGAGAGGAGAGTGGACTATGGGAGAAACATTGAGTATATTGTACCGACTTTTTAACCTACTCTAACCAATCTAATCTTTCCCTCCTACATTGCCCTCCATATTTCTATCATCTATATGCCTATTGAAGAATCTCTTTAAGTGTCCCAAATGTATCTGTCACTTTCACCACCACGGCAGGGATTTCCACACAACAATCACTTTCTGTAACAAACTTACCTTTGAACCTCCCTCCATACTATCCTCTATTTACCTTAAAATTATGCCTCCCTATATTAGCCATTTCTGCCTTGGGAAAAAGCTTGCCTGTCCACTTGATCTGTGCAACTCATCATCTTGTACATCTCTATCAGTCACCTCTAATCCTCCTTCAATCCAAAGAGAAAAGTTCACTCTAGTCCAGGCAGCTTCCTAGTAATTCTCCTCTGCACCCTCTCGAAAGCTTCTATATCCTTCCTATAAGAGGTGACCAGAATTGAACACAATATTCCAAGTGTGATCTAACCAAGAAAGGAAGGAAAATCCCATCCACCCTTCATATTAGTATCCTGCTCTTGAAATGAGCGGTTGTCTGGAGCATTAAGGAAGGAAGGGAGATCTCAACTCTGTTGCTGTGGGTCTGGTATTGTATTGCAGTCATTGGTACTGTTGTAACCCTCAGCTATCGATGCAGCAGACTGTTTGCTCTTTGTAGCCACGAGTGTACATTTCCCACAGGAGTCGGTCGACAGGGACCCAGTGCACCCAACCTGTTTACTCTTGATTCATTCAAGGTTGGGACAACATCACAGTGTCAGCACAGTTCGCTCAACGTGAATAGGATCAAACATGGAAATCAGAGTGTCTGTTGGCATTTGCATCCGTTTTGCATAGTGCGTTATGCAAACTGTGGAATTTAATGAGGAAACAAGTGAGATGTGTAGGATTGCCAGTGTTGCTGCAGGCATGCATAATGTTGAGTTCTTGGTTTCCCAAGGGTTTTGAAACTAGAGCTTATTGAGCTAGAGCATTGCATTTCTTCAAGAACTTTCCCAAAGTACTTTTAATGTGGGGTCCTGACGTGATATAGGTCAGTTTGCATAGAGCCATTTAATAATGATGCTATTATTAATGCCGGTGATTACTGATTATTGTAGTTGTGTACCACTCCAGGGGGTCACATGAGTGGCAATGGTTTTAAGGAATATAACTACGTAATGCATTGCCTATAAACGTAAGAATGAAAGAGATACACGGTTTATTCCGGTAAATATTTTATTGTGAATAAAGTTTTACAATATTTTGATATAAAAATAATAACAGACTGGGAACAGGAATCAGATTCAGGTTTATTACCCCTGATGTAGGTGACAGGAAATTTGTTGTTTTGCAGTGCAAAAACATAAAGCTTGCTATAAGTGACATAGTAATGTCTTGGAATGATACGTTCATATGTTGGGTGAGAAATACTGTTGGTGAATGAGGCCATAAGACATGGGGGCAGAATTAGGCCATCGAGTCTGCTCCGCCATTACATAATGGCTGATTTATTATCCCTCTCATCCCCATTCTTCTGTCTTCTCCACATAACCTTTGACACCCTTACTAATCAAGAACCCATCAACCTCCACTTTAGTGACTCTGCCTCCATTAGTCATCTGTGGCGATGAATTCCACAGATTCACTACCCTCTGGCTAAAGAAATTCCTCCTCATCTCTATTCTAAAGGGATGTCCTTGTATTCTGAGGCTGTGTGCTCTAGTCATAGACTCCCCCACTAACAGAAGCATCTTCTCTAGGTCTTTCAATATTTTGTAGGTTTGAATGAGATTCCACCCACCCCCATTCTTCTGAACTCCAGCCAGTATGGTCCCAGAGCCATCAAACGCTACTCGTACATTAACCCTTTCATTCCCAGGATGAAACGCCTGCTGCAGGGAATAAAGTCAAGGCAGTTCCCACGTTGTATCGTGGACCCCAACTACTCTTCCCCTGTGTGGATGCAGTCTCAAGCTGCAGCAAACATTGGCAAATACAGCTTCCTGACCATACATACCTGCAACATGCATTATCCCCATAACCTCTCAAATGCCTGCCTCAGCATGTCCACTGCCGACACCCTAGCCTCTGTCCTTATTATCTGCAGATGTAGTGACTTGTGCTTTTCTGGTTAATTGCACTGCAAATCCCGTGTGAGTTTGGCTTTCAAATCTTTGCTGCCAGTATCTCAAATCAGAATCGGGTTTATTATCACTGACACAGGTCATGAAATTTATCTCAATGAGGGGCCTTGGCCTAAAACGTTGACTGTTTGTTCCCCTCTAACGATGCTGCCTGACGTGATGAGACCTGTCAGCATTTTGTGTGTGCTGTCATGAAGCAGAAGTGCTGTGCGATTGCTGTAAATGACGGTAAGACACACATATAAATAGTGCAGAAAGAGAAAAGTAGTGTTCTCAGGTTCATGACTGTAATCAGAAATCTGGTGGTGGAAGCTGTTCCAAGATCATTGATTGTGGGTCTTCAGGGTCCTGTACCTCCTCCCTGATGGTATTGACACGAAGAGGGCATGTCACCATTGCTATTCAAAGGACATTGTATCCCGGTCCTTCAGGAGTTCAGTTTTAAGGTGTACATCTTGGTGCTAATATCATAAAATCTTTGTGCATCTGCTGTCCCTAGCCTCCTAGGTTCTTGATTATTTATTAACACACAGCGCGGAATGGGCCCTAATGGACCTTAGAGCTGAGCCACCCAGAAACCCTCAATTAACCCTCGCCTAATTTCAGGGCAACTTACAATGACCAATTAATGTACCAACTGGTACGTCTTTGAACTGTGGGAGGAAACTGCAGAACCGGGAGAAAACCCAAGCATCCCATAGAGAGGACATACAGACTCCTTACAAAAGACGTCGGAACTGAATTCCAACGTCCTGCGCTGTCATAGCGTCACGCGAACCGCTACGTTACCGTGGCGCCCAAGGTTTGCAGGGCTTCAAAGGTAACGGTGGAGAATGCAGGAGAATGGGGGTTGAGTGGGATAATGAATCAGCCATGATACAACGATGGAACAGACTCGATGGGCCGAATGGCCTCATTCTTCTATGTTTTCTGGTTTTACTTAGACATTTCAATCCTGTGGAGAAAGATGCTGACTGTCTCCCCAACCTGTACCTCTCATAATCTATTAAGCCTCTGTCAGGTCTCTCCTCAGCCTTCGTTGCTGCAGAGTAAACAAGCCAAGTTTGTCCAAGCTCCCCTTACAGCTCATGCCCTGTAGTAATTTCCGGGAAGAAGCAGTAACAGCACTTCTGTGAGTGTCTCTCATAATCCTTGTAACCATAGCACTATATAATCAGGGCCCAGCCCCCTACACAACTAACAAACTAACAACTATTACTGTGCTTTGCCATCTATGCAAACTTCTTTACACAAGCTGAAGAATTTAGTTGAAGTTGGAGTACCACAGAATTTTTCTGGACAGCCAGCAGTGGAATATTTCAAATGCTTTTGCTGTATTTATATCCAGTGCTGCTCAGCCTGAACACTGAAGTTTTGTCTACCTGGAAGAAGGGTTGTCTGTTACAGCAGAAATGTATCCATGGCAACCTCGACCATGCCAGTCTTTCAGGACCCTGGAGCAGGATGTGACTTTATACCACCCAGTGTCCATGGTGTCGAGGTTGTTATGAGCTCCTGCCAAACAACCATAGCCGACACAATTGTTTTGTCTCCCTCGCATGCACATGTTGCAGAGGAAGCCAATAAAAATGCTGTTAATGTGCACCTTATTGGCTTTTTTTCAAAGCCTCCTTGGAAAAAATGTGTAATGACCCATAGAACATACAGCACAGTACAGTCTCTTCAGTGTACGATGTTGTGCCGACCTTTTAACCTACTCTGAGATCAATCTAATCTTCCCCTCTTACATAGCCCTCCATTTTCCTGTCTGCCTATCTAAGAGTCTCTTAAATGTCCCTAATATTCTGCCTCCAACATCACCTGGCAGGGTGCTCCATGCACTTACGACACTCTGTGTTTTAAAAAAAAGTACCTTTGGCATCTCCCTCAAAATTCTTCTCCAGTCACCTTAGAATTGTGCCTCTTCATATTAGCCATTTCTGCCTTGGGAAAAGGTCTATGGTAATCCACTGAGTATATGCCTCTTATCACCTTGCACACCTCTATCAAGTCAATTCTTATCCTCTGCTCCAGAAAGAAAAACACTTGCTCACTCAACCTATCCTGATACGACATGCTCTTTAATCCAGGCAGCATCCTGGGAGATCTCCTCCGCTCCCGCTCTGAAGCTTCCAGCTCCTTCCTATAATGAGGTAACTAGAGCTGAAAGCAATATTCCAAGTGACCTCACCACCAGCTCCTCCTGGCCTGTGAGTATCTCGAGTGGTGGAGGGATATTTGAACTGGAACCAGACCATTGAGCCTTCTCACTGCCAGCACGCAGAAGCCCAACGTAAGTAACAAACCACCTCACAAACTACACCTCAAGCACTTCCTGCCTCCCTTCATTGAGTTATACAGCATGTTAACAGGCCCTTCGGCCCAACCGTTAATGAGCACCTTGTTGGCTTGTTTTCAAAGTTCTATATGCCAAAGTTTGGCCCACAACCTTTTTTGTTGTATGTAGCACCAACACACCACAGCAAATTCCTAATGCATGTAAATATTAATGGCAAATAAAGTAGGTCCTTGATCCTAAACCTTTGTACCTAACTAAAATGATACTGTATCAACAATAGTAAACCATTTCCAAAACTGTTCTTTAAGAGTTGTTATTCCCTCAACCACTTTCTTTGGCAGTTCATTCCACATATGTTCCATCCTCTGTGCAAAAAAGAAGTTACCTCTCAGGTTCCTATTAAGTCTCTCCCCTCTATACTTCAATCTATGCCGTCTATTTCCTGATTCCCCAACCCTGGGGAAAAGACTGAGTGTATTCATCCTTGTGATTTTATACACCTCGATAAGATTGCCTCTTGGACCCCTATGCTCCGAGGAATAAAATCCTAGCCTGTCTAAACTTGGTCACCTGCAGCAGAGTTAGCAGTTCCAGTATTGGCCCTGTTAGCCACCTCAGAACCCCTGTGAGTTAGATTAGATTAGATTATGAGGACACTCAGTCCTCATTTATTGTCATTTAGAAATGCATGCATTAAAAAATGATACAACGTTCCTCCAGAATGATATCACAAGAAAACACAGGACAAACCAAGACTAAAACTGACAAAACCACATAATTATAACATATAGTTACAACAGTGCAAAGCAATAACATAATTTGATAAGGAGCACACCATGGGCATGGTAAAAAAAAAGTCTCAAAGTTCCGATAGCCTCATCATCTCACACAGACGGTAGAAGGGAGAAACTCTCCCTGCCATGAACCTCCAAGCGCCGCAAACTTGCCGATGCAGCACCACTGTAAGCACCCGACCACAGCCGACTCTGAGTCTGTCTGAAAACTTCGAGCCTCCCACACAGCCTCTCCGAGCACCATCCTCTGCCGAGCGCTTCGACCCGGCCCCGGCCGCCGAGCAACAAGCAAAGCTGAGGACTCTGGGCTTTCCCCTCTGGAGATTCTGGATCACACAGTAGCAGCAGCAGCGAAGCAGGCATTTCAGAAGTTTCACCAGATGTTCCTCCATGCTCTCGCATCTGTATCCATCAAATCAGGATTGTGTACAGCACCCTACTTGACAAGTAACAGACATCACCACCGGAGTGGCCGCTGTGAGCTGCGTCGCGCCGCCATCTTCTCCTCCCGCCTCCCGTTGAGAATTAGTTTATTATTGTCACATGCACTAGGGAGCCATTCAGTACCTTATGTCAGCTGGAAGCTGTCCTTAAACCAGATGGCACCTGCTTTTAGGCTTTGTCGTTTCTACCCGTTGGCAGAGGGGAGAGGAGAGAATGTCCAGGCTGGGTGTCACCTCTGGAGTTTCGTCAAGTAAACTGCAAGAATGTGAAGATTGTGAGCACAAGAGTCCATCTTATCGTACTGGCAAGCTACTTATTAGTCTCATAACAGCTTGGTCATATGTGCTTTCTGGTTTTTGAATCTTCTGCCCGTTGGGGGAGGGAATCTTCAGGATGGAAAGGTGGGGTCTTTGATTATGTTGACTGCTTCACCGAAATATATAGAAAATTTATTTATCAATAAAATGTGTTAAATAGGTGTGTAATGGGATTGGCGGATAATTCTATCCTGCCAGGATGGTGAGATGAGATTGA
Organism: Mobula hypostoma; assembly: GCF_963921235.1. Classification (NCBI taxonomy): domain Eukaryota; kingdom Metazoa; phylum Chordata; class Chondrichthyes; order Myliobatiformes; family Myliobatidae; genus Mobula; species Mobula hypostoma. The sequence continues at coordinate 28,635,300 of NC_086097.1, read as the reverse complement.
ATGTGTTCTCCTGTTTTATAATTTTCCTACAAACTTGTACTACATTGGATCAGGTTTGCTGGATCCTGATCTCTGGGTCAGTGAAGGGACTATTGCCAACAGATTGCAAGGTTAACTGTGCAAAGCCCCAGAGCAAGGAACCCCCGAATTCATGCTGATGTGACTCACTTACTGCAGCCTCGGATGGAAAAGCATGTGTTGAAAGTGAGATAAGATTAAGATTGGCTTTATTCGTCACATGTACTTTGCAACATAGAGTGAAATATGTTGTTTGTGTCAACAACCAACATGGTTTGAAGATGTGCTGGGGGCAGCTCGCAATCGTCACCATGCTTCCAGCACCAACATGACATGACCACAGGTTATTTATGCTAAACTGTACAATTTTGGAATGTGGGAGGAAACCGGAACACCCAGAGGTTACAGGAAGACCATACAAACTCTTTACAGACAGTGATGGGGATTGAACCCCGATTTTACAGCTGGTGCTGTAGAACATTGCGCTAATGCTATCCATATCACCTTCTAGTATATCTCCCTCTTCCCAGTCCTTGCCTCCACTGTATCCTGCAATAGACATTGTTCGGCCAATTGGTGTTGACGTTCTTCAGTAGACGTTGTTCGGCCAATTGGTGTCGATGTCCTGCAATAGACGTTGTTCGGCCATTTGGTGTTGATGTTCTGCAATAGATGTTGTTCGGCCAATTGGTGTTGACGTTCTTCGATAGATGTTGTTTGGCCAGTTGGTGTTGATGCCTCAGCTGCACCCAGATAGTTCAAAGTTCAAAGTAAATCTATTATCAACGTATGTATGTACACAACTGCAAGCTTCATCTTCTTGCAGGCATTCACAGTAGAACAAAGAAATACAATAGAATCCATGAAAAACTACACACAAAAACTGATAAACAACCAATGTGCAAAAGGAGACAAACTGTGTAAATAAAAAATAAGTAAATAAATAATACTGAGAAGATGAGTGTAGAGTTGTAGATGGTTGGTATTAGTGATCATGACATCCTTTCATTAATGTTTTCATGGGCACAGTAGATGCTGAGTGGTTAGCGCATAGTCTTTGTGAACAGAGCTTAATTTACGGGGCTGATGAGTGTATTAGAAATAAATTAGTATTTCAAGTAAATTGCCAAAATCCTTTAATTAAATATTAAGTTTGATGTGCACATTTTAAATCTGTCCCCTGTGGTTTGCTGGCTTTGTCTCACTTCCTGGTGTAATAATTTCCCTGTCTAATTTTCATGGTCTTGGCCTGTGCCCAAGCTTCTGGAGAATGAATTGGCACCGTGTGTGTTGAGAGAGGCCAGTGCCATATCTAATTGTGCAGACGTTGTCAGGCCAGAGGGCTAGCTGTTATGTTCATGGAGTTTAGTGTTGGGTGGGTGGAGTTTTACATGGTTTAATTATGTGAAACAACCGCCAGTGAGCGGGGGGGGGGATGTTTTCATCCGCCTCTTTATTGTATTCTGTTACGTTGTGGCTGGTTACCTATGGCAGTAGTCCCCCACCACCGGGCCGCGAGCATGTGCTACTGGGCCGCGAGGAAACGATATGATTTGGTGATATGAACCGATATGAGTCAGCTGCACCTTTCCTTATTCCCTGTCACGCCCACTGTTGAACTTGAATGCACGCGAGGTCCGCAAGAATATTGTCGATATTAAACCGGTCCGCGGTGCGCACAAGTTTGGGGACCCCTGATCTACGGCTTACGCTCTTCCCCCAGAGTGGCTGCTCTTCATTGGTAAGACCCAACATAGGGGGACCGCTTTGTCGCCTACCTTCACTCTATTCACATCTCAGTGGCCACCCATTTCAATTCAACTTCCCATTCCAACATCATCGGTCCACAGCCTCCTCTCCTGCCTTGGCACATTCCAGGCTGCAGGAGTTCCTGCTGAGGGATGCACAGAAGCTTGGTGCAGCCACGGCAGGGGCTCGGTGGGAGTAGGACCACAGTGTAGGGGTCTTCCTCTACTGGAGAGGGAGGGGCAGGGAAGCCCCTCAGTTATCGTAGTAGTGTACCACAATAGAGGGCCACGCCACATGAATAGCAACAGTAGTATTGATTTTAAGAAATATAGTAGAACACTACATGACACATTAACTATGAACGTAAGAAAGTGAACTATCGCACAGTTTACTTGTTATGAATAATGTTTATTTTGACATGTAAAAAAATCAAAAGCAGAACTAACTTCCACTCCTCCTCCCTGCCCCCTGCCCCACATTCCCCGCCCCATGCTCTGCTCCCCCCCACCTCCCCCATCCCCACTCCCACTTTTAATAATTATTTTTATTTATCAGTTTTAATTTCTTTCGGTGCCACCTTTATCAAGTCAATTCAAGCCAGGTTTATGTGCGCAAGTACAATGAGGTACAGGTACAGTGGAAAAAGTTTGCTTACAGCAACATGGTAGGCAACGTTAGTACAGGCATCCGTCTGAATATAATTTGTACATAAATTGGACAAGACAGTGAAAGGAGAAGGAAAAACTTCTGGTGACCTTTTGTGATGGGGGTGCCTTTCTTTATGATACAGTGGGTCAATTTAGCGCAGTTGCTGAGTATTTGGAACTGGCTTTGTGTTTCCTCAAGTAAGCTGCTGCTTTTCAAGTATTCCGTAATATTGTACCGGGATGAGGAGGAGTTTCTTTAGCCGGAGGCTGGTAAATCTGTGGAATTCATTGCCACAGGTGGCTGTGGAGGCCAAGTTACTTGATGTAGAGGTTGATGGGTTCTTCATTAGTAAGGACATCAAAGGTTAGGAGAGAAGGCAGGAGAATGGGGTTGAGAGGGAGAATAAATCAGCCTGGTCATACATACTTTCAGGCTTTTGTATCTTCTGCTTGATGGGAGAGGGAGAAGGTAATGTCTGGGGTCTTTGCTTACCCTGGCTGCGAGAAGTGAAGACAGGGTCCGTGGAGGGGATGCTGATTTCCATGGTCCATTATTTTCTGCTGTATTGCTGATTTGCGCAGTTGCAGGACTTCGATTTGACATTACTGCGTGTCTGGGTTAACCCAGGCCAGACCAGGTAAAGGATCAGATTTCCTGAGAGATGTTAGTGAACCAGATCAGTGTTTATAACAACCCTGGTAGTTTCTTGGCAACCAATTAATGTTTTATTCCAGATTACTTAAATGAATTTAAACCCCCAGCTGCCGTGCTGCCCAGCTGGCCTTTTCACTCATCTGTCAGTTTAAATACGCTTAACTTTAAAATATATTTTAACACTTCTATTTGTTTTCATGACCAATCCTGTTTGTATATCACAAACATTCAGCTGCTGTGACAGCTTTGGCATCGGGCACGCTCGAGCCTGGGGGCAGGGCTTTGCCAGCAGTCAGGCCCCTTCTCTGGTTGCCACCTGCTCATCCAAGGGCCTTGCCACTCTGTTGGGACCTTGTCAGCTGATGAAAACCTGGGCCTGGGGCCACGCACTGGTCAACCATGGACAGGAGACCAGGTTCTCAGGGTCAGCAGGACACCTGACTGGCTAGGATGGACGGCGAGCGGTCAGGGAAGCATCTTTCCCAGTGAGTCCCAACAAAGTGCAAACGTTTACCATTGAGTAAAACAGCATAGGACCCATCACATCCACGCTGACCATCAAGGCCCACCTATATCATGAGTCTTTCCCCAGGGTATGATCAACCTCGTTATGATCTTGCACATTATTGTCTATCTGCACTGGACTTTATCTGTAGCTGTAACACTGTATTCTGCAATCTGTTACTCTTTTACCTTGTTCTACCTCAATGCACTGTGTAATGATCTGATCTGTATGATCAGTATACAAGACGAGCTTTTCACTCTTTCTTGTACATGTGACAATAAGAAACCAAATTTCTCAGATTCATCATGACTTAGATGGCTTGGCTTTTATTGTTTTGCAGCTGCACTACAGTGCAAAGACAGAAAATTACAGTCAATGTAAATTGTGCCAAAATTAAGGGAACGTTCTTGGGTTCACTGGCCATTCAGAAATCCCATAGCCGAGGGAGGGGAAGGTGCTATTCCTGATTCATTTGCGAGTGAGTACCTCCTCCCTGATGGCAGGAACAGGAAGAGAGCAGGTCTCAGATGGTGAGGGTTTTTCATGATGCCTTAGTAATGATGGATGGATGTCCATAGTATGAAAAACCTGGTGTGGACACACGTGAACATCTCCTGGCCCCACATCTCCTCTTGCAGATGATGCCCTTGTAGAGATCCCAAGAGGCCGTGGTATTGAACCACAGGGCAGCTGACCCCCAACCCCAGATTGCTGAATAAACTATGAACTCAACTGCCTCGTTAATGGAATAGTAAGTTCTCTGTGGTGCTAAAGTTTAATCAAGTTCATTAGCTGTGAGACACTAGCCAGCAATCTGGGAGAAGCCAGATTTCAAAGGAAGAGTTAAGGTCTTTCTTCAATATTATTAGATTATGAAGACACGCAGTCCTCTTTTATCGTCATTTAGTAATACATGCATTAAGAAATGATACGATATTTCCTCTGGTGTGATATCACAAAACACAGGACAGACCAAGACTGAAAAAACTGACAAAACCACATAATTGTAACAACAGTGCAACAATACCATAACTTGATGAAGTCCATGAGCACAGTAAAAGTTCAAAGTCTCTCAAATGTCCCACATCTCACGCAGATGGGAGAAGGAAGAAAAACTCTCCCTGCCATGCCGACCACAATCCGACTCTGAGTCATCTGAAAACCTCGAGCTCTGATCAGCTCTCTGACACCGAATACTGAGCGCCATCTCTCTCCAAACGATTTGACCTCAACCTCGGTTGCCAACAGCAGGCAAAGCCGGGGATTTTGAGGCCTACCCTCCGAAAGATTCCTGACCACGCAGTAATGACAGCAGCGAACGAGCGTTTCAGAAATTTTTCTCCAGATGTTCCTCTGTGCTTTCACGTCCATTCTCCATCAAATCAGAATTGTCCACGGCCCCTATTTAACAGGTACGATATTATTTTTCACCGGAGGGCTGCGCATGCGTGCAGTGCGCTCCTCTCTCTCCTCCCGCCTGAACCATGCAGTTACCACTCCTGTGTAACACCTCAGTGCACACATAGGACAATGTGGCACTCCGTTAGCATAGACTCTGGGTTCTTCTCCAAGCAGGGGTTCTGAATCGCCCTAATCCTGTAATGACCGTCCAAAGTGTGTTCCTTATCCCAGCTGGAATATTAATCAAGACCACAGGATCTAGGAGCAGAATTCAGCCATTAAGGCTGAGTATGTTTGGCATTCAATCATGGCTGACCAAAATTGTACCCCAAGTGTGGCCTCCATAGTAACTGCAGCAGAATGTCCCAGTTCCTGTATACTTGCCCTGACTGATGAAGGCCTGCGTGCTAAATTCCTTTTTCACTACCCTGTCTACCTGAGATGCTGTTTTCATTGAGTTGTGCACTTGTACACCCAGGTCTCTTCTGTTCCATTGCTCTCCCTAGTGTCTCACCGTTCATAGTATTGGGAAGAATATCAATAAGATTGAAAGAGTACTGAGAATATTTACAAGGTTGTCGCCAGGACTTGACCTAAGTTACAGGTGAATGTTGAGTAAGTTATACCCTGGAGGGTAGGAGAATAAGGGGAGATCAGATAGTGGTATACAAAATTGAGGAATATAGATGGAGTAAATGCAAATAGGCTTTTTCCGCTGAGGTTGGGATAAGGGTGAAAGTGAAAGGGAACCTGAGAGGGAACTTCTTCACTCAGAAGGTGGTGAGAGTATGGAGCGAGCGGCCAGTGGAAGTATTGGATGTGGGTTTGATTGCAACGTTTAAAATAAGTTTGGATAAGTACATGGATGGGAGGGGTATGGAGAGCTGTGGACCAGGTGCAGGTCAATGGGACTAGACAGAAAAACAGTCCAGCATGGACTCAATGGGCTGAAGGGCCTCTTCGATGCTGTAGTGCTCTATGACTCCATGACTGAGTCCTGCGCTGGTTTGACTTTCAAACCCACAGATTTTGATAGACCTGCTGAGTTCCTCCAGCAGATTGTTTGCTGGTCCTACCTTCTGTTCTTTCCCAGGGGTTCTGCACCGTGCCCCCTTTAACTACTTACTGCGTTTCCTTTTGCAGGTTGCAGCCGTCTGCTTCTATCTTGCCTTCAGGCTGTACATTCCAGATCAGAGCATCTTTGCTGCACCTAGGTTTTGTTTACCACAGTTCCTTATTTTAAGTTTACACTTTCAGATCCTCTTTCAGACTCTCCGCTCCTCTGTCTGGAGGTTTTGTATGTCTTCCCTTCACCTGGCTGATACCACTGCCTCTAGTGTCGGCGAGGCACAGCAGAGACTGCAGATGGCTATAGATCTGGGGGAACTCGGTGCTCAGGCTATGGAGGAAGTATGGGCAGTCAGAGTTTTGGACCATGACCCTTCAACAGGATCCTTGTGTCCGGATACAAGTTCTCATTCTAAAAGATCCACTGTCCAGGATATGAAATTGAATCTCGGACACAGCTCCAAGTCAACACCCGTGACAAATCAGTGCTTTTAGCTTTCTCTTCAAGATATTTTTTGGGGTGAACCTATTTATGATGAGGAGAATCTATACGAAGTTCAGAGTTTTAACCAAGACTCTGGTATCTTTCTCCCCCGCCCCCCCCCTTTAGAATTCTGATGACTTGACAGGCCGCAGGCTTGCTGTTGGAAACTGTACCTGCTCAAGTTTTGGTAAAGGTGCAATAAAAATGGGTCGAGTATGTTGTAGATGTGTCAGATGCAATCCCATTACCCAAAACATTTGTCAACTGAAATGTTACACCAATAATACCGATTCCATATAAACTCAAACCTAATGAACCCAAGTCTTATTGTTTGGTGACCTGCTAAACACAGTCACAGGTACAATTACTGATGTTTGGCATTCCATTTCTGCTTTTGAACCATTCTGGTTTCTATTGGTGGTTCCTGCAACATAAACTTGCAGTTGTTTAGCACCTGTCGAGTAGTGGTTTTCCAATGCGCTTCACAGCAGCTGGAGTCAGCCAGTCGGTCCTTTGAACTCGCTGTACCATTCAGTCAGAGCCAGTCTCAGCACGAGAGGGATTATCAAAGAGGCACATGGTATATTGGCCTTCGTTGCGAGAGAGATTGAATTTAGGAGCAGGGAGGTTGTGCTGCAACTGTGCAGGGTAATACCTGGAGTACTGCGTGCGGTTCCACTCTTGTTGCTGGAGGAAAGATAGACTAGCTCTAGAGGTGGTGCAGAGGAGGATTCCGGAGATGAGGGGGTTAACCTCAATGGGCAGCACGGTACCGTGGTGGTTAGCACAACACTTTATAGTGCCAGCGACCCAGGTTCAATTCCTGCAGCCGCCTGTAAGGAGTTTGTACGTTCTCCCCCTGACCGTGTGGGTTTCCTCTGGGTGCTCTGGTTTCCTCCCAAAGGTGTACTGGTTGATAGCTCAATTGGTCATTTTGAATTGCCCCATGATTAGGCTAGTGTTAAATTGGGGGTTGCTGGGCAGCACAGCTCGAAGGGCCGGAAGAACTTACTCTGCACTGTATTTCAATAAAAATAAAAAAACCTGTGAGGAGAGATTGAATAGCCAGGGACTGTACCTGCTGGCATTCAGACGAATGAGAGGGTGGCAAAGGTTCTGGGGAATGGTGCTGAGAGGGATAATGGAATGGTGGAGCAGATTTGATGGGCCCAGTGGCCTAATTCTGCTCCTATTGCTTATGGTCCAATGTAATTGCAATGTGCTGCCGCAAAACGATAAATTTCGTGACACGCCTGTGACAATAAACCTGATTCTGAGCTGGAATCTGACCAGGGGGAAGGTTGCAAAATGTAATTAATCAAAAGCAACTATAATAAGCAAATGCAGCTTGGATTGAGTACAGTACTCTGTGCCACCCATCGCAGGTGATGATCTAGAGTAGAGCAGAGTACAGTACTACAACACGGAAACCGGTGCCTCGACCCAACCAGTCCATCCTGAACTGAGGACCCTCCCTGCCGCTCCCAGTTGCCTGCGTTCGGCCCACGGCCTTTCAAACCCTTCGTCTCCATATGCCTGTCCAAGTGCCTCCTGAATGTTTGTTGTGGTGCGCTGGTGGGGCAGGCAACAATATACAACATTCAATTATATGGAAAATAAAGTCGGGGGTTAAAGTATAGACTTGGAATAAAATGTGTATAAATACAGAAACACAAGCATAATAAAAAGTGGTTTAAAGTGTTTTCAGTGCATTCACAAGGAAATAGAGCGGGGTAGGGGGGGCTGAACAGATTGGGGAAATGGTATGGTTGTTGTTTTAATAGCTCTTTAGTGCTTTCCAGAAGGGAGCTTTTGGAAAAGGTAGATTGCGGGGTGGGTAGTTTCCGCAATGATTTTTCCTGCTGGCTTCTTTGTCCTGAACATACACAAGTCCTGCAGTGGTGGTAGGCTGCAGCCAATGACGTTTTCTGCTGACCTGACAGTTCACTGTAGCTTCTGTATATTGAGAGAGGATGCTGCCCCAAGCCAGATGTAATTGCTGATGTGAGGATGCTCTCCATGATGGCGGAGTAGAATTGCACTAGTATGTTCTGGGGAAGGTGGAATTCGGTCAACTGCTACAAGCAGTACCTCCCATATAACATATAGCCATATAACAATTACAGCACAGAAACAGGCCATCTCAGCCCTTCTAGTCCGTGCCAAACGCTTACTCTCACCTAGTCCCACCAACCTGCACTCAGCCCATAACCCTGCATTCCTTTCCTGTCCATATATCTATCCAATTTTTCTTTAAATGATAATATCGAACCCTCGAACTCCCCTGCCAAGTCTTTTTGTTTATGAAGGAGAAATGGTTCTTCCACATGAGATATACCTCAGAATAATGATGTCCAGGAACCTGAATGCTGAAATGGTGCCAACTGTAGAGGTATTAATGATGAGTGGGTGGAGAGGAGGCACACTTCTCCTGAAGTTGATAGGCATCTTCATGGTTTTGAGAACATTCAGCTCCAAGTTGTTGTGATTGCACCAGGGACATTAGCTTCTTCACTTCCTGGAGGTACTTGGATTCCTATCTCTCACCCAGCTCTGCAGGGCAAGGGCCTGCAGTCCGATTGATCCCTCTACCGTGGGGCAGACCTGCACACTGGCCTCGGACTGTTTTTGCCAGACCCTGAAGTAAACGCATTCACACCCTGATGCAGGCCTTGGCCCACTTTTGAGCACTGCCACAAAATGCAGCATTCATTATCAAAGGCCCCCACAATTTAGGCCATGCTATCTTCTCGGCCCTGCCATCGGGAAGGAGGTACAGGAGCTTTTGGTCCCACACCACCAGGTTCAGGAACAGTTATTACCCTTCAACTATCAGGCTCTTGAACCAGATTTAACCTCATCCACCAACTCTGAACTGATTCCACAGCCTATGGACTCACTTTCAAAGACTCATATTCTTTGCACGTATTTATTTATTTTAAATTTGAAGTTTGGCATTTACACATTTGTTGTTTGTCAGTCTTTGTGTGTAGTTTTTCATTGATTCTATTGAATTTCATTGTTTTACTGTGAATGTAAGAAAATGATTCTCACAGTAGTATATTGTGACATCTATGTATTTATATAAATTTGCTTTGAACTTTGGAGGTGCTTAGAATCATCACCTCTAGTGATTAGTCCAATGACACCTTTGAAGTAATACAGATAATTTTCTACTTTATTCTGTAATTCTTCAATCTGATTACAAAATCTTAGTTTCCTCATGAATGTTTTTGAAGCTGTTTGGAGTGGTTTCCTCAACATTATGAATTGGAATGTGCTTGTGATCACTTCTCACCCTACTGATGTGATTAATTGCTTCACAGTTTCTCTCTCTGTGTCTATAGTTACAACAGACAGTGGAAGTTGCCATAGCATCAGGTTGTTGCAATATCTCTCACCCAGCTCTGCCGGGCAAGGACCTGCAGTCTGATTCCTCTACCGTGAGGCAGACCCGCACACTGGCCTTGGACTGTTTTCGCCAGACCCTGAAGTAAACGTGTTTACACCCTGATGCAGGTCTTGGCAAATTTTCACAGCCGTCTGGTGCTGCTGGAAGGTCTTTCTGTACAAGCTGGCAGGTTTAGCCTGATTATAGGTCTTGTCAATCAGTACATAGGCAAACTTGACTGTGTGATTAATGGGTTCTTGCTGCAGTTCCTTGCCTCTGAATGAATAGAATAAGTTTAGGGGGAGAGACCAGCTCAGTGTGTGTTTCCAGGCTGGATCGCAGCTATGTTAACCCCTCCAAGTTCACCTTTTCCTACACTGATCAACTATCACAAATTAAAATTTAATCTAAAGTCGAAATAAACTTGCATGTTATCTTGATAGATCCTGCACCTGCGCCCATCCCATCTGCCTGCGTTTGACCCCTCCACCTCTCCTCTTACTGCTACCATTGGGCGGGAGGGAGGTGCAGGAGTCTTGGGTCAGAGCCGCCAGGTTCAGGGACAGTTGTTGCCCTGTAGTTACCAGGCCCCTGAACTGGCTTCACTATCTCAGCACTGAAGCGATTCCACAGCCTGCACTCTCACCTTCACGGACTCAGCAGCATGTGTTCTGTCAGTATTTGTTTCATTCATTGCACTGTAAGCACTGTAAACCACTTTTTATGAAGTAATTACATGCTGGTATTTCTGTTTGGGGCCCTCCGTCACTCAGGGTCGACCATGAGTGTTGCGTCCCAGCCATCTACATGATACGCAAGCCAGGGCAGTACGATATGGAGAACAAGCTGTTGTCCATTCGGCAAGCTCCCCTTCTCCACACAGCTGATGAATCCAAAGGAACGGCAGAGACCGATAGAGTTTGATGTCGCCAGTCAGCATTGAACTCAACGTGGGATTGCCTTAGGGACTCCAGCTCCGGATTTCTTTCTCAAAGCTTACTCCCAACGCCGTCCCCAGGAGTGGGTTTAGCCACAAGTCAGTGGAGGTTTGAGATCAGAGTTTTCCTTCTCCTAGATGACCTGCCAGCCATGGCTGACAAGCCCCATCTGCCCAAAGTGACTGGTTTTAGGGCACCGATAACCTGCCTTGCCTTCTTCTCCGGTCAATAGAAATGGTTTAGGAAAAACTTCTTCACACAGAGAGTGGTGAATCTGTGGAATTCTCTGCCACAGGAAACAGTTGAGGCCAGTTCATTGGCTATATTTAAGAGGGAGTTAGATATGGCCCTTGTGGCTACGGGGGTCAGGGGGTATGGAGAGAAGGCTGGGGCGGGGTTCTGAGTTGGATGATCAGCCATGATCATAATAAATGGCGGTGCAGGCTCGAAGGGCCGAATGGCCTAATCCTGCACCTATTTTCTATGTTTCTATATTTCTATGTTTCACTGGGCTTAATAGTGTTGGATCTCTGTTTAATTTCTGATCCTGAGGGTTCTTCTGCGAGTCAAAAACGGCGAGCAGTCTTAATTCCATGATTTCAGTTTATTTTAGAGCATGAACAAACGTACAAATACTGAGCAAACTAAATAGAGAGCTGAGAAACAATGCTAAGAGGGGAAGTAATGCTCAAGGATATAAGATAAAGAGATGGCGCTTTTGAGAAATAAATCACTTCTATAGGTAAGATAAAAGAAATGCCTTAGATGGGAATGAATTAATTCATAGGCTATATAATTAAAACAATTGTATCATGTGGATAATGTGCTAATACTTAGCCAATGAAAAACGAGGAAGGTGATAAACTGTTAGCTTTGCTGCTAGACCACTTTCTGGCAGCGACTGTGGAAAAACACAGGAGTCTGTCAAAAATCTTATTAAAAAATATTATTGAAGAAGGGACAGTGGTTTCCAGCAGTCCCCCACTTCTGATTCTATAATGAGACCCTGGCAGAATCACATCTGAAAATTCAGAGGCAGAATTACCTACAATACAGAGTAATCACAAAATACTGCTAAACCAATTTATAGTTCTGCATCATGATTGAATACATTTGGAATGCTTATGAGTTTGAGCTATGCTGGTAATAATCGCTTTTAAACAAACACAAAAATGTGGATTATAATAATAATGTTCAGTAATTATATTCGTGTTTGAAGTGTTCCCTCAGTACTTGTCTTAAATCTGGAGTCACTTCAGCTCATTTGCAGTGGCTGGCGTGTATCCACCTATTTTTACCTTCTACCTTAACTGCTGAATTAGTAATTGACAATACTTGGTAAGGACCTTCCCACTGAGCTCCCTGAGGGTCCTTATGTGGTTTCGTGACCAGGACCCACTTGGTTTGTCCTCCTTTCGATGGATCACTCCAAGCAGCAGAAACCTGTTGAGCAGCAGACTGAATAGCTTGTGTTAGTTTTGCACAGCAATCAACTGAACTATCTGACAGGGAACGTATCTGAGATCGAGAGCTCCCGGTAGTGACGTAGGTCAACCTGTCACCACTTCAAATGGACTCTGTTTTGTGTTCTTGTCTGGGGCTGCCCTGATGCTGCATAGTATCAAGGGAAGAGCTGTAGGCCATGGTACGCCTTCCTCATGATATTTAGTCAGTCGTTGTTTAATGACGCCATTCATTCTTTCAACCTGTCCTGATGACTCTGGATGATGTGGGCAGCAAAAAGACTATTCAGTGTTCATCAGTCGACATAACTCTTGACAAGCATTTCCAGTGAAATGTGTTCCCTGTCAGAGTCACTGTGGCGTGGCAATTTCCATCGAGGAATATAGTCCTTCATTAGAGTTTTGGTTTTGTGTGTGTGTCTGTGTGTGTGTGTGGTAGTAGTTTTTTTTATTGCTGGGATAGCTTCCGCCCATCTTGGAAATTTGTCAACTATTACTAACACATCTGAATATCCTTGGCACTTTGGTAAAGTAATGTAGTCCTCTTGTTGATGCAAATACGGACCAGGTGGGGCAGGAGTATTTAGCTGAGGTAGCTTCTCTGTTGAACCTACAGCATTGAGAGATATCACTTGAACACAGAGGCCTCCCCTTCAGAGCAGCGAGTGATAGGCAGCCACCTCACAGTCTCCTTTCTCGGCAGCAGAGAGATCCGTCACTGCGACAATTAAGAAGCAGGTAGTCGGCTCCAAATCCTCGCTCGCCTTCTGCATTTGCCTCAATGTTTCAATCTTCCTTGATGCTTTAATCGGCGATTAATGGACGCTCTAATCAGTGAAATGGATACAGTTGTGGGTTTATGCCTTGTCTCTAAGCTTCTTCACTTCGAAGCCACTCATGCTCGCTTCCTGAAATCTTCTCGGAGACAGCAAAATGCTAGATCACTCAGTCAATCTCCAAACCGTAAATCGCAAGCTCTGACAGTTCCAGAAACATACTTAAGAGAAAAGGTAGATGTAAAAGGAGTGAAATAAACAGTTTGATGGAAGATGTCAACCGAGGAAGTGTTGTACACTGGCAACATATTTCACTGTAGGTTTCAGTGTACAAGTGACAAATAACACTTGTAATCTTTTATCTCTGGATACAAAATACTCATCAGCAATACTAACTTGAATGGAATTTTCTTTTTCTTTTAAATTCTTAATTTCTGAGCATCAGACTGGTCTTGGCTTGAAAGGTGACTGTTCAGTCCCCTCCTTAGATTCTGCCTGACTTGCTGAGTTTCCCCAGCACTTTGTGAGTGTTGTTAACACAAACATTGCATTTCACTGTGTTTCAGCGTACATGTGATAAGTACTCTTGAATCTTGAAATTTTAAATTTTCCAGCATCTGCAGAATCTTTTGTCTCTCTTAAATTCTGATGTTGTGCTTGAAGCCACATCCTGCCAACCCAGAAGCTGGGTGTGACTTGACTCACTGACCGAACTTCTCTCAATGCTCCTAATTTGGACAAGTTTAAATAATTGTTTGTTTTGTATGAACAAGCAGTTATGCAAAACTGATGCATGCCTTAATGCATTCTTGCCTTAGAATAACAGATCACTGTGTTCTGCATTTAAATCCATGGAAGAGAGCATCTTGGAGGTAGTCTCTTATCTGATGTAAAATTGAATTTACCAAGACAACTGGCTGCTCATAATCTGATCAGTTGGGTCATGACACATCATTCTTACAATGAATATAGAACAGTACAGGCTCATGATGTTGCGCTGACTTTTTAAACCTCCGCTGAGCTCAACCTAACTCTTCTTTCCCTCCATTTATGTTCATCCATGTGCATATGTGCCCCTTACATATCCCTACTGTATCTGCTTCTACTAACCCCTCCCACATACTTTTCTCCAGTCACCCTAATATTGTGCCTCCTCATATTTGCTATTTCCACCCTGTGAAAACATCTCTGTCTGTCCACTCTGTCTATCCCTCTATTGTCTTGTACACGTCTATCAAGTCACCTTTTGTCCTCCTCCGCTCCAAAGCGAAAAGCCCCAGCTTGCTCAACCCATCTTCATAAGACATTGTCTCTCATCCAGGCAGCATTCTGGTAAATCTCCTCAGCTCTCTCTGTAAAGATTCCACATCCTATCTATAATAGGAGATGTCAGGGTTAAGTTTTTTACGCAGAGAGTTGTGAGCGTGTGGAATGGGCTGCTGGCGGTGGTGGTGGAGGCGGAAACGATAGGGTCTTTTAAGATACTCCTGGATGGATACATGAAGCTCAGAAAAATAGAGGGCTATGGGTAACCCTAGGTAGTTCTAAGGTATGGACATGTTCGGCACAGCTTTGTGGGCCAAAGGGCCTGTATCGTGCTGTAGGTTTTCTATGTTTCTATAATGCTCTGAGTTTTGTGTTTAGTCCTGGCTGCCTTGTAACTTCTTAATTATATAATGGTAATTCCATTTGTTGAAATGAAATTTAGATTCTTGATGTGCCAGGTTAGTCTTTGGGTAGTGTTCATGCATGGATTAGTAAATAGGAAGTAACATTTGCAATCCACAAGTGTTGGGCACAAAGCATCTCCAGCAAGGTTGAGTGTAATCACTTTCCTCTGAAATTACGTGGCCATTTCATCAGAGTGTAGGTGAGTACTAGAATCTGGGTGGAGTTGATGGGGGGGGGGGGAGAATAAAATTAGATTGGCGTAGATTAGTGCAGCCAACATAAGCTTTATTTGTCACATGTACACCAAAACACAGAGAAATACACAGCTTGTGTCAAAGACCAACACAGTCTGAGGATCATGCTGGGAGCAGCCCACAAGTTACTAATCCTAACACGTACATCTTTGGAAAGTGAAACAGGTACACCCAGAAGAGCCTACACAGTTGATAGTCAACATGGATTAGATGGGCTGAAGGGCCTGTTTCCATGCTATACATCTCGAACTGTGAAGGAATGCTGGTGAAACAAGTGGTGTAACAATAAAAGACTATTTGAGTTTTGCACTCTCTTTGTTTCTCAAACTGGAAAACCCAAATGTTTGTTTCCAGGTTATGAATGATTCTTTTGCAAGTTTAACTTGTTTTTCTTTGCAAGCTATTCATTGTAATCTAATTGGCAGAGATATTGGATTCAACCCAATTCCACGACAGATCAGTAAATACTGGTTACTTTGATCTCTGGATAGAACTAAGGAAAACTGGCAGTCAATGTGTGGGAGTCATCAAAAAGGACTCCTTCAACCACTTCCAAGTTTCTCATCTGAAAGTATCTGAACCCTGTGACTGGGAATTCTTAAGGAAGTCCTTGCCATAATAGATCTTCTAACCCAAACTTGCTGTCACAGAATCAGCCATTTGGCAAGATCACAGAGTGACTGCCGTTTGGCCCAGCTACTTCATGCTGACCAAGTTCAAAGTTTAAAGTAAAATTTACTATTGAAGTATATATATGTTACCATATGCTACCTCGAGATTCAATTTCTTGCAGGCATTTACAGAAGAAAGGAAATACAATAAATTTTTATGAAAAATTATTCCTAAACAAAGACTGAAACAACTAATGTGCAAAAGAAGACGCTATACAAATAGAAACAATACTGAAAGCATGAGTTGTAAGGAGTCCTTGGAAGTGGGTCTGAAGGTTCAGAGTTGTGCTGAGTGAAGTTATCCATGCTGGTCAGGAGCCTGATGGTTGTAGGTTCCTGAAACTGGTGGTGTGGGACCTAAAGCTCCTGTATTTTCTGCCCAGTGGTGGTAGTGAGAAGACAGCGTGGTCTGGATGGTGACAGCCTTTCATGATGGATGCTGATTTCTTGTGGCAGCGTTCCACGTAAATGCTAAGGAATTGCCTCACTGAATTAGTCCCATTTGCCTGCGTATCCCTTCCTATATGATGAGTATACTGACCAATACCAAACTAGGCATGACAACCCGCCTCAGAGTACTGAAATGGTACGTTTATCCAGTTATGTTTTATGGCTTAGAATGTCAGACAATATCTAGTAACATGAGGAAACAAATTGTAGCAGCAGAGATGTGGTTTTTGAGGAGGATGCAAAGAACATCATAGACGAAATGAATATCTAACGAAGATGCCATGAACAGAGCAAACACAAAAAGAGAAATAATGTATGAGATCATGAAAAGGCAATGTAACTTCATTGGACATGTGATTAGGAAAGAGGAGTTAGAATGCACGGTAATTATGGGAAAGATTGAAGGGAAGAAAGCAAGAGGAAGACAAAGACAAATGATGATGGAGACAGCAGCCAGAGAACTGGAAATGAATACCAATGAATTGATCCACTTGACCCGAAACAGGAGTGTGTGGGCCATGGCAGTCAAAGCTCAAACTGGGCATGGTAGCTGATGCTGATGATGATCCCTTCCTATACATAAAGCTGTCCAAAGGTCTTTAAAATGCTGTCATTATAAGAAGCATAGATTTGAGTGCACAGCCTGCACATTTTTCTAAGGATGACAATAGCCAAAACCAGTGGACATCCTTTTAAGTTGAGTAAAGTATGGTGGAGATGTTCAGCTCTGATTAGGTGGGCTAAGGGCTTGTTTCTGTGCTGTAGTGCTCTTTGACTCTGTCAGAGGTAGGTCTTATAGAGAATGGTGGGGTGCCTGGAATGCACTGCTGGGGGTTGGTGGTAGAGGCAGATACGTTAGGGACATGTAAGAGTCTTAGGCACATGGATAGAAAAGTGGAAAGTATTGTAGGAGGGAATGGCTAGCTTGATTGTAGAATAGTGTTAAGAGGTCCGCACTATATTGTGGGCCAAAAGGCCCGCTTTGTACAGTTAAGTTGTATTTTCTGAGTCTCACCCGATTCAGCCTTTCCATGTGTGGTAGCAGAAGGAACCCAGGCTGTGGTCCTTCCTCTCAGACCCTTTGAGACACAAGCATCAGTGCATCTCTCAGTACGTACTCCTGCAGTGTGGATTGTGACAATCTGCAGCATTTTTTAGGGACATCTTGCTCTGCCAGGAGACCGTCAACTTCTCACAGGTTCATAGTAGTACATACAGTACTGTACAAAAGTCTTAGGCACCCTAGCTAGATATGTGTGCCTGAGACCCTTGCACAGTGTATAGAAACAGTTTCATTTTCTTGTGGGCATTCACAGGAACAAGAAACACAATAGAAGCAATGAAACACTGCACTCAACAGAACAGACAAACAACCAATGTGCAAAAGACAATAAGCTCTGAAAATTCAGAAAGAAAGCTGAAAAAAAGAAATAATAATAATAAATAAATTTGCAAGTAATAATTAGAACATGAGATGTGGAGTTCTTGATAGTGAGTTCATGGTTTGTGGGAACCTTTCAATGATGGAGTGAGTGAGTTATCCCCTCTGTGCAAGAGACTGATGGTTGAGGCATAATAACTTCTCCTGAACCTGGTAGTGTGGGTCTTGAGGCTCCTGGACCTTCTCTCAGATGGCAGAAGCGAGAAGAGAGCACGGCCTGGATGGTGGGTGTCCTTAATGGAAGCTACTCTTCTGCGACAGTGCTTGTCTAGATGTTCTCAATGATGGGATGGGCTTTACCCGCAATAGACTGGGTCATCAAATCCACTGCTTTTTGAAGCTTTTCCTTTCAAGGGCATTGG